>NC_056731.1:1500019911-1500112411 GCF_019279795.1 Protopterus annectens | reverse complement strand
CATAAGGATGGACCATCAAGAGATCTTGGAAACTACAGACTCATTAGGACATGTTGGAGAGACAGATATGCATCTCAGAGAATTCCCTTTCTCTGGAACAGACTCCCAGTCCATGTGAAACAAATTCCCTCTCTAATCCTATTTAAGTGTAACTTGGACCATTAGATGGGAAATCGAAAATTTACCCCTGGTCTGGCACCAACATCTCTGATGGACAGAGGCAGTCAGAAAACCATGTTGTAATCAACAATCACCCTACATATAAAGGTATAACATGTATAACTTGTGGGACACATCTAGGTTGCATGGCTAGGCTTATAAAGGCCCTAGTGTTCATTAGCCTAGTACATACCTATCAGCCTATTACACTTTGTATTTCATCCATTGAATAAAACTAATAATATCAAAATGCACAAAGGCAAAAACATTTCTTGTAAAGCAGACTTTAGTAATAGCTGGATATGTTTCTATCAAGCTTTGAAAGGTTGTGCCAAACAGAGAAGAAGAGGAACACAATGAAGCAACCAGTAAGATAAGACTGATAAAAAATAAGAAACTGCAACAGGAAAAAGAAACAAGTACTGTATCCAGTTAAAGAAAGATATATAAGAAAGCTGTTAAAACAATAAAAAACATGGAGACAAAATATAAACAAGATGCAAAATGAATAAAGTATGATTGTTTTCAGTTCATTAATGAAGGGAAGAAATCAACAGTAAACAGTAAAACACAAAGTTTTAAAGGAAATACAAAACATGAATAAAGATGACATATACTGAGTATCTTACCCATATAAGTTACCTAACTCCCCACTTACTCAAAACATTCAATAATTATTTTTAACCCATCTTAAATATCTTAACATTATTTGGACTTTTCTAGATCAACCTATTATTTTTCCATGCCTCTGTTTTGTCTACCCTAGCACCTCTATTTTGGCTATGTTACTTGTATTCACTGTCCTTCCTACAAAGAAAATTTCATATAACATTTGACCCCAGCTTCAGTTTGTACCGTTTGACCTTAAAGAAAAATTAAAATAGGTAGAAGAACATTAAATGAAACTATCAGCATTTTGCAAATGGTCCAATGAAGAATCATCTCTTGGGTACAGAAACATCAGCAACAATAATAATAATACATTTTCAAGTACAAGACCTTGCCAAAGAAGTAAGCATCAAGTGAGTACAAGACCGCTTTCCTTATATCAGGAAAGGTGTGATAAGAAAATGGTGTCCATTTGGGTAACATGAAAAGTTACAAGAAAAAAAAAAAAGCAAGCCCCACTCAGTTTCCATAAACCTTTTCTGTTTTTGTCTTCCTTTCTCATTCTCCATGCTTTTGATTTTGTACATAGATACTCTTTTAGCCAAGTAGTCTAAATAAATTGGTACTGTCAATATGTTGGTCGGACATGTATAAACAATCTTTGTTATTTGTAGTCTTGTGTACATCATTTTGCATTTTCTTGCATTTCGATACCATCTCCTATAATCATTGTTAGGTTAGAAAATTATATTTTATCCTTATAAGTTACATAGCCTTATAATGCATACCCAGTAATCCATACACGCACACACGCATGCACACGCACACGCACACACACACACACACACACGCATATATATATATATATATATATATATATATATATATATATATGGTGTAATCCTTTGCTTTCAATGACAATTTTGTCAAAAGGTATTTGTCAACTCACTTAGGTCAAACATGCTTTGAGATCACATAGAGGCCTTATTCTTCCAGAATTGAGTCTCTCAGTCTGGGACTGGGAACACGTGGTATTCTGGCTTAGCTTGGTTTGCAATGAGTTTGACAATTGCCTTCAGGTTAATAACAGTATCTTGAAGCACTGCTAACAAAATTCAGTGATCCTTGGTCAACAAAGGAAAAAAGTTGAGTATAATATCAATGGTAAAAAATTTATTAGGCAGATGCATGCTGTTAAATAACAAAACACTAGGCATTGTGAATATACATTTATATCATTTAAAGGATTAGTTAATAGACATTTTCATAAGTTGGTGGTAGGAGTGTAATAGAAAAAGAAATAGGACAGTACGCTATTGGAGGATGTCAGCCTGTGTTAAGTAGTAATTCAGGCTATTGAAGGAATTTTTTGAAAATAAATTAAACATAAAGGGGTGTAGTTTCATGTCAGCCCTTTTGGGTGATAGACAGAAGCAGAAAAAATTCTGCCCTATCGCAGGAGAATGGTAGCATCAGGGAGATTATTGTGTTTAATTGGATCCTAAGAGAAGCCACGGAAAAGTATCTGCATAGAAAAATGTTATGGAGATTTAATGCTTAGACCTATTACAGTGTTAGAAATGTTTAATTGTTAAATACATATTAGGAGTACAAAATGTGCAACCATGCCTAAAACTTCCTTAGAAAAAATCATAGCGCTTTCACATAAGCTTCATCAGATCTGCCTCAATAGCTAATATTCAATTTAGCTAAAAAGGAAAAGGGGTGATTCATAATAGGTAAGTATTATACTAGGTATGAGGATTAAGAGGCCAGATTGGGTAGAAAAGGAGAAAATTGATTTGATTGATAACGGTGGTGAGTATCCAAAGAAGATTAAACAGGGGAAAGCCCGCCAAAAATACTGAAAGTAAAAAAGAAAGAGGTTGGGTTTTAATAGGAGGAAATTGCTAGGATGGACGTTAGTGGAGGATATCCAATGAGAATTTGTCCGTTTAAAGCCCGCCAGTGAAAATGCAATATCCAATATAAAGAGGCTTGTGGGAGGATAGCCAACCAGAAGCTTATTATGTAATGAAGCTATGTTGGTTTAGGAGTGTAGAATTATGGAGCCGGGGTTCAGACGTGATTGGTAGAAATACGGGCCTGCCAAAGATTAAGGGCTAACGGAAAATGGGAACCAAGCTTCGTGGGTGAACAGAAGGTGAAAGATGAAAAACAAGGGGAATAATGGAGAAAAAATGTGGCAATAGGTTATGTGAAAGAAACTCTAGAAAAAAGGACAACATAGAAATGGTGGGGGTAATTTTGACAAAGAATATGAGATAAATAAAAATATAACAAATGAATAAATAATAACGTTCAATGGTGCATGGGGAAGCACGTTTAAAGGGAAGGTGAGGAAGGCATTATTATGTGGAGTGAGGCTGGAAAGATGTATAGAAATGAAAGATGTCTAGACAATATGAAAAAGCAGAAATAAAAGGATTGGGGATGGATTAAGGAAGGGTCTAGGAGAAATGGGGAATAAAACTTATGGTCGATACTTAAAGCATGGAAATGAATGGTAATTGGCCTATTGAAATGACAATAAAAAAACTGAGACTGGTATAAATGAATATATGATACTGGAAGTATAAAAGAAGGAATAAAAGAATAAAAGAAAGAGGCTGGGTTTTAACAGGAGCAAATTGACAGAGTAGGCATTAGAGGAGTATAACAAATGAGGATTCATCTGTGGAAAGCATGCCAGAGAGCACAGGATATCCAATAAAAAGAGGCCTGGGGGGGAAGCTCACCAGGGGCTTATTATGTAATGAAGGTATGTTGGTTCAGGAGTGGAGATTTATGGAACCGGGGCTCATACATGATTGGTGAAAAAATGAGCCTGCCAAAGACAATGGGTCAATGGGAATCTGAAACCCAGCTCCAGGGATGAACAGAAGGTGAAAGAAGAAAAACACAAGGGTGAGTAGGGGAGAAAAAATACACCAATATGGCACTGGGTTCCCAACAGAATATAGCAATAAACAGTGAATACTGTAATTTAAAAACAAAAAAAAATCACCACAACATCGGTAATACCCAACACTTAAACCAACTTTAATACGATTTCAAACATATAAATAACTAAAAAATTTCTATGCATATCTAAAGTTACCAAAATCAAAGTAAAGAGCTGCAGCACCACTTAATAAAGCTTGTAATGTCACATATCATAATTAAACCTCTTACCCATGTTTTACAGTCAAAAACTTTAATAAAAACTTTAAAACTTTAAAATGAGTACAAATGTAAAAATGTTCGACATACCATTTAACTTAGGTGCACCAGTTGCCTCCTTGGTTGCATTTTACATTCATTCATTTAACCTGTATTCAAACCTGCATAGCCCTTTGCTTTAAAACCCCTGATAGAAATGCTGTCATTGATTCCTAGTTGTTGCTTGGCATTGAGCCTCAACTGCCAAATAGTCTCTCTTACTTCCACTAAAACCTTACAGTCTCCACCTCTATCACTTTCATTAACCTTATCAATAACAAGAAACAGAAATGTGTTAAAGTTAACACAATTCAAATTGTGTATACACAGGGTGCTGCTTGTTTTCTTGTTTTTTCATGTCCCTGTTATGGTCCGCTATTCTATCTTTTAACTTTCGTATGGTTTTACCAACGTAGTAAGCTGGACATCCCATACAGGTCACCAGATACACCACCATTTTTGGATTACAATTGCAGCGCCCTGGATACCTAATTATTCTGTCATAAACCCCAATAATAATAATATAGGGTCCATCATTAATAAATTTACAATACCTGCACACTCCGTATTTGTACATCATAGATTTATGTACGCTGGGGTTGTTAACCTTGTGCCCTTCAAACAACACCTTTAAGTTTTTTCCTCTACTGTAAGGACTTTTGTTTTCATTCCTAATCTCATTTTTAAATCCATGCCAAAGGCTAGATCCCAAAAGATGTTGATCATGGTAATAATAGCAGATGTATCAGTGTTACACTGAATAACCATAACATCATTCCCATGAGGACTTGATGTAGTATTCAACATAAAACCTTCACTCAACCTTGGGTTAGGGTCAAACATAGTTTTCTGCTTCTCCATAACTTAATTCCTGATTTTACTCAACAAACAAGGTGGATAACTCCTTACCTTAAACATCTCAATGAGTTTAACCATCTCATTAAGAAATATAACTTCCTCATTAACTAACCTTGACAGCTTAACCATCTGGCTCTTAACCACACTTTTCATTTGATGTGCTAGTTGGCAACTGTCGTAGTAAAGAAGGGCATTCAAATATGTTTCCTTCCTAAAAATGTTGAAAGACAATTTACCATTCAAATGATCTTTGCATAAATAAGATGTCCAAAAAATCAATCTTGTATGGGTACATCTTGTATGTAAATTGCAAATAACATATAAAACCAGCAATGTCTTTAGATCTACCCTTCCATAACAATAAGATGTCATCTAAAAATCTTAAAAATAACAAAATGTTAGACATATAAGGAGGAAGATAACACAAACTACTTCTCCCATTCAGCTAAAATTAAATTGGTAAAAATGGGTGCACATTTGGCCCCCAGAGCCACACCAGAAATCTGGAGGAAAAAGTCAAGTAATATTAAGATGATCCTCCCGCCACTTAACCCTTCTGTTCCTAATAAGCTACTATCAAAAAAATCCAAACCAACATCATGAGGTATTACTGAAAAAAGGTTAGCCACATCAATAGTAATAGTTATACGAAAAGCCCTGTTGATAAAAGGACAAAGTGAGCTTGTGGGGTGTCTTCATGACATAGACTATACAATAAAAATGAAATATATAAAACATTGAATAAATATATAAATAATAATATCCAATGGTGTGTGGGAAAAAGCATTTCAAGGGAGCGTGAGGAAGGAGTTATTATTTGGTGTGAGGCAGGAAAGACATCTAGAAACTAAAGCTGTCTAGACAATAAAAATAAAATAAACAGAAATAACTGGAATGGTGATGGTTTAAAGGAGGATCTAGGAGGAATGGGGAATAAAAATTGTCTGTACATCCAGCATTAAATGTCTAAGATAAAAAATAAGAAATAAAAAATGAACGGTAATTAACCTATTCAGATAAGACTGATATAACTGAATATATGATAGAATATGCACAAATAAAAATATATAAAAATAAAAGTAAAACTAAGATGTCACATATTTAAAAACTAAGAAAAGAAATAGACATGAAAACACAAGAAAAATTAAATTCCAGTTGAATATACAACAATGTAAAAATGTTGACCGATGTAAAAATTAACAAATCCACATCAAGAAACCATCTTTAATCATTCCTCAGTAAAGAATTTTGGTCCAGGGATAAAGATGTTTAAACTGTGCTAATAAGTGACAAAAGAAAACAAAAAAGTAAATGTGAGAAGATAGAAATCGCTGCAAGGAAAAAGTTAAATTCACAGCTCTCAACCTCTCAGAACAAAAAATCTGGACAAAGCCAAAAACAACGGGGGACAAAGGGCCCCAAAATGGGGACAAGTTGTAAATATTGCTCTTATAAAACTTAGAAAGTTGCTGGAATAAAAGGTCTTGTGGTGCCATGCAGTTTCTAAAGGAAATGAAGTGTGAAACTCAAATGCTTGTCATTATTTAATGAATTCAATCCTCACTGATATGCTGCAAAAATCCAGAAAATCACAAATTCAATGTGGAACACACAAAAATAGAAGTCAAAACTCTGGACATTCTGCAAAAATCTGTACAGTTGAGAGGTATGGTTAAATTCCAGAAATAGCTTTTACAACAATGAAAAACAGTATGAAAGTTCCAAGGTAAAAATATAAAATACCAACCAAAAAATGAGCCAGCACCAAATGTGGTAAAATAAATAAATTTTAATATGTATAAATACACATGTACAAAAATATAGTAACTGTATAAACAAAAAAACATACTAGGTGTGGGGAAACAACCCCCAATCACCTAAACCAAACCAGTTTCGGTCAAATAGCCTTCTTCAGTGAAATGCTATAAAGAAATAAGCTCCACAGCACTCTCTTATAAGTCCTAAGTACCACCCCTAAAAAATACGATAATGCTTCAGGCATTAGTAATGTTCATTCAAATCTGGGGAGAACAAGCCTCCCAATTTAATTATCCATTTTTCTCCTTCATATTAAGTATGGAATGCCAACTGAACTTATCCCTACAATCCCCCATGATGCAATCAATAATCGTAAATCTAAAATTTGCACTAGTATGTTTAGAAGTATGTTTAAACAATGTGTTGGACTGCCTTTTATTTTTGATGTCACTCGTGTTCCCCTATTCTAAGTCTAAGGGGTCGTGAAGTCTACCCTATGTAAAAGGCAGAACATAAGCAGCTGGCCATGTAAATAACCAACATGTACTGCAACTGGCAAAAAGTTAATATTAAAAACATTAGGTGTATTTTTGCTGGTGAATTCTTTTGTCTTGAATACCCTGTGGCAATGAGAACAGGGCCCACAGCCATGCAAGCCCTCAATATATCACCCATAAGCGTCCTTTGAATATGGGACTCCCTGTTTCACATAATTCCTTTGTAATGGGAAAAATGTGATCCCAATGTTCGACCCCTTCAGAATGAAAAAGAACATTTATCCCCCAAACATCCCGAGAGTCTTTTCTCCCCCATCAAAATATTCCAATGCCTATTTATGATCTGCATGGAGGCCCTAGTGTTTCTACCAAAAGTTGTCACAAATCTAATCTGAAACTTGTTGTAAGATGATCTCCTATGATATTCTAATAACTTGGGTCTATCCTGACCCATAGCCCAATTGCACACCCTGATAATGTTACCTACTGGGTAACCTCTGTCACGAAACCGAGAGATAAGATCCTGTTTATGTTGGTTATAGACCTGGGTGTCAGAATAGATCCTTCAGACTCAGAGGAATTGAGATTTAGGAATATTGCGAATTACATGTTGTGGATGAAAACTGCTAGCATGAAGGAGGGAATTATGCTGGGGAAACTTCCTATAAATTTGGGTTTCCAAAGTATTGTCAGACTTTTGACTGACAAGAACATCCAAAAAGGTAATCTGAGTTTTGTTGAAACTGAGTTTAATCTCAATGCCCCATTTATTTTCATTAAGGTAAGCTACAAACTCCTCCAAATAGGTAACATCTCACTTCCACACAAGCCAACAATCATCGAGGTAACGCCTCCAGATGTCCATTTCATTAATATGCAGATTGTGGCTAGAATTTTAAATTAGTTGCTCCTCCAAATATGCCATGAAGAGATCTGCATATATGGGTGCAAAAGATGCATCCATAGCTGTTCCCTGCACTTGCCAAAAACATTAGTCCTGGAAGTTGAACATGTTTTTCATCAACACATGTTCCGCCAGGCAAACCAAGAAAGTATTGAAGCCTGATCTGTACAATTCAGATACATCCAGCCAATGTTGTAAGGCCATCAACCCAGCCCAATGTGGAATATTCGTGTACAGAGATGTAACAACCAGGGTACATAAAAGCCAATCAGCTTCCAACTGTGAATCAGATATAATCCTCAAAAATTGTGTAGTATCCTGGATGACATGGGAAAATAATGGTCTCAAATGATGTCATATATTCTGAAAGAGGTTTGGTAAGGGAACCATTTCCTGATACAATGGGTCAGCCTGGTGGATTAACCAGATCCTTGTGTATCTTTGGTAAAAGATAAAGATATTGTTATTTAGGTTCCTGGACTGTAAGTTGTGTAAGATCCGAGTAAGTAATGATGCCCTCTTCCTTAGCTTTAGCTAGAAAGGCATCAATAGCAAATTTAAATTCCTTAGTAGGATTCAGTGGTATCACCATATAGTACCTTCCATCCTTGAGTTGTTTAAAGGCCTCATCCCGATAAGCTATCCAATTTTGAACCACAACCACCCCTCCTTTATCTGCTTGTGAAATAACAATGTTTCTATTGTTCCTTAATCTTTTAATACATTGCATTTCCTCTTGGGTTAGGTTGTTGGAGAAAATGAGATCATTGCAATTGTTATAATGGAGATCTTTGAGAACCCTAAAGGGTGTGCCAGATTACTTCTCTTTGGATCTGGTAGCTCAGCTGTGTGGTATGCATCCACATCCATGTTGGAAGAAGATTCTTCCCCAGAGGTATAACTAGGGGTATCTCTATTCCTTTTCAGAATAGACTTTGGTCTTTTTCTCTTAGGGGTGGGGGGTTTTCTTTCACAGAAATTGAACTTGACATTTTTCAGGTTCTCAAAGGGTTTCCCCCTTTCATAGTCACCAAGATCTCTATTAAATTTTTTTAAATTTTTTATCTTTTAGTGTCTGCTCCAGGCCAAGAAGTTCACTACTTAATTGATTTAAGCAAGACTTGTAACAAGATAGGGACTCAAAGGTGGCACACCCTTTAGAGTCAGGATCCGAAGAGGGTGGAGGAAACACAAATCCCGTAAGCATTCTGGAGGGACTACTCAAGTTGATGGCGCAACAATAGCACCTTGTATGCATGTACATAATATATCTTCAGTGGTCTTGTCTGAGACAGAAATAAATGTTTTGAATAAAGGTCTAAACTTTCTGCCTGTTTTTTTCTTTGTCCCTGAACATTCTTTTGCCAAAGATGTCGTTGAATTTTGTAGATTACTTAATCTTAGGTTATTTTTTGATGAAAGTTCTGCCAATACATCTAGGGGGCTTTAGATTCCAAAGATCTACTTTTATGCCTCCTATGTCACAAATGGTGTACATTTTTCAAAACAATGTTCTCAAAGATTTCCATTATAACAATTGCAATGATTTCACTTTCTCCAACAACCTAACCTGAGAGCAAATGCAGTGTATTGAAAGATTAAGGAACAATAGAAACATTGTTATTTCACAAGCAGATAAAGGAGGGGAGGTTGTGGTTCAAAATTGGATAGCTTATCGGGATGATGCCTTTAAACAACTCAAGGGTGGAAGGTACTATATGGTGATGCCACTGGATCCTACTAAGAATTTTAAATTTGCTATTGATGCCTTTCTAGCTGAAGCTAAGGAAGAGGGCATCATTACTTACTCGGATCTTATACAACTTACAGTCCAAGAACCTAAAAACAATATCTTTATATTTTACCAAAGATACACAAGGATCCAATTAATCCACCAGGCTGACCCATTGTATCAGGGAATTTCAGAATATCTGACTTATCATTTGAAACTATTATTGGCCCATGTCAGGTCATACATCCAGGATACTACACAATTTTTGAGGATTATATCTGATTCACAGTTGGAAGCTGATTGGCTTTTATGTACCCTGGATGTTACATCTCTGTACACGAATATTCCACATTGAGCTGGGTTGATGGCCTTACAGCATTGGCTGGATGTATCTGAATTATACAGACCAGGCTTCAATACCCTCTTGGTTTGCCTGGCGGAACACGTGTTGATGAAAAATGTGTTCTGCTTCCAGGACCAATGTTTTTGGCAAGTGCAGGGAACAGCTAT
Source organism: Protopterus annectens (assembly GCF_019279795.1). Taxonomy (NCBI): domain Eukaryota; kingdom Metazoa; phylum Chordata; order Ceratodontiformes; family Protopteridae; genus Protopterus; species Protopterus annectens. The sequence continues at coordinate 1,500,102,162 of NC_056731.1, read as the reverse complement.
GGGTGCATCTTTTGCACCCATATATGCAGAGCTCTTCATGGCATATTTGGAGGAGGAACTAATTTAAAATTCTAGCCACAATCTGTATATTAATGAACTGGACATCTGGAGGCATTACCTCGACGATTGTTGGCTTGTGTGAAAGTCAGATGCTAGCTATTTGGAGGAGTTTATAGCTTACCTTAATGAAAATAAATGGGGCATTGAGTTTAAACTCAGTTTCAGTAAAACTCAGATTACCTTTTTGGATGTTCTTGTCAGTCGGAAGTCTGACAATACTTTGGAAACCTAAATTTATTGGAAGTTCCGCAGTATAACTCCCTCCTTCATGCTAGCAGTTTTCATCCACAACATGTAATTCACAATATTCCTAAATCTCAATTCCTCTGAGTCCGAAGGATCTGTTCTGACACCCAGGTCTATAACCAACATAAACAGGATCTTATCTCTTGGTTTTGTGACAGAGGTTACCCAGTAGGCAACATCATCAATTGGGCTATGGGTCAAGATAGACCCAACTTATTAGAATATCATAGGAGATCTTCTGAGATCAAGTCTCAGATCAGATTTGTGACAACATTTGGTAGAAACACTAGGGCCTTCAGGCAGATCATAAATAGACATTGGAATATTTTGATGGGGGAGGACAGACTCTCGGGATGTTTGGGGGACAATTATTTTTCGTTCCAAAGGGGTTGAACATTGGGATCACATTTTCCCATTACAAAAGAATTATGTACAACAGGGAGTCCCATATTCAAAGGACGCTTACGGGTGATATATTGAGGGGTTGCATGGCTTGTGGGCAATGCTCAAATTGCCACAGGGTACTCAAGACAAAAGAATTCACTAGCAAAAATACACCTAATGTTTTTAATATTAACTTTTTTGCCAATTGCATTACATGTTGGGTTATTTACATGGCCACCTGCTCATGTTCTGCCTTTTACACAGGGCAGACATCACGACTCCTTAGACTTAGAATAGGGTAACACATGAGTGACATCAAAAATAAAAGGCAGTCCAATGCATTGTTTAAACACACTTCCAAACATACTAATGCAAATTTAGATTTACGATTATTGATTGCATCATGGGGGTTGTAGGGATAAGTTCAGTTGGCATTCCATACTTAATATGAAGGAGAGAAAATGGATAATTAAATTCGGAGGCTTGTTCTCCCCAGGTTTGAATGAACATTACTAATGCATGAAGCATTATCCAATAGGATTTTTTGGGACTGGTACTTAGGACTTATAAGAGAGTGCTGTGGAGCTTATTTCTTTATAGCATTTCACTGAAGAAAGCTATTTGACCGAAACTGGTTTGGTTTAGGTGCTTGGGGGTTGTTTCCCCACACCTAGTATGTTTTTTTGTTTATACAATTACTATATTTTTGTACATGTGCATTTATACACATTAAAATTGATGTATTTTACTACATTTGGTGCTGGCTCATTTTTTGATTTGGTATTTGCACTGTTTACAGCCTTTGCACCTGCCGTACTTGCGGGGCTTCATTGACTTTCACAAAAATATAAAATAGACTTCTATAATTTTTAGAGAAACATTTTGTGGTTTAGTTTTCTTAGTCTTAGTACACTGTTGAGAGATGTGGAGTGATTAAGTCCTGGGGTGACGATATGCTATCAGATTAATCTGCCATTCCATTTCTCTTTTTTCAAGTTTGTCATTGGTTGGACCTTGAAGCTCGGTCTCTCTGATTTTGTAGATGATATGAAAAAGGAAATCCATATGCCCAGGGGCTTCTTAGCCGTGTTTAATGAGTGCATTGAGTTTTTATTCTGCCTTTCTTGGCTGGGTTTAACGAGTGCATTGAGGTTATTATTCTGCCTTAGTTCAGTCAGGTGTCTGGCGATAGGGGTCTTCTGTTTATTCACAGTTATTCCTATATAAAAAGCTTTGCATTTTTTACACTCTGCCCTGTAGATGACTTTATCTGTATTGCAGTTCCCTTTGATTTTACTGGGGAAGTACCACTTGGTTTTGCAGTCACACGAATTTGGGGAAAAGGAGAGACATTTTCCTTTTCCCCACTCTTGCTCAGTCTCAGAGTTGGCAAATACAATGTGCAGGGGGTGTGAAGGGTGCAGGGGACTTGACCCCTCCTAAAAAAGATGTTATCTATTTTTTTTTCAAGCCAATGTTGGTTCAATGTTTTTTTTTTTATGTTTTTGCATTCTACTGTTTCTTGTTCGATTTAATGAAATATACTATATATATATATATATATATATATATATATGTGTGTGTGTGTGTGTGTGTGTGTGTGTATTTGGGTAGCACTGAATTTTGTCAACACCATAGTTGCTTGACATCTGTTTAGCCAATGACATTTTGTCAACTAAGCAGATGGTTAACAGGTATTCGAGATCACACAATTATTAAGCTTGGGGAATATGCCTTTCCCCAATGTTGTGCAGTCTCAGAGATAGCATATATAATTATCAGAGGGTGAGGGCTTGCCCTCCACCCCAAGCAAAAAATGATTTTTAGCAGTTTTTTATTTAATTTGAATTTTGCATGCACTAGGGTTATTGCTCGGCATATGGATAGTAGTGTGCCAAAGTTTGCATTGTCAACTTTTTGGACATCAGTGTTTGGGTGTTTCCACAACATTCGGTACACCTACACATATACATACATAGATATAGATATAGATATAAAATAGTTGATATTTTAAAAGGATGACACCACTTTTATTGATCACTGCACTGACAAAAACACTAATCAACAAACTACTCATCAATTGAAAAAGGCAAATAAATGCTCTCCTTTCATAAAAAAGTGAATAAAAAAAAATAAAACCTAACAGTAACACCAGATACACTGATTCTGAATAGTGATATTGCTGGAACTGCCTCCACCCATCCTTACATGTGTGATAACTCTAACCCCTACACATTACCTTATGAAAAACCCTTTCCCTGATAGTATCATGAGTGACATTAGATACTCAAACATACTTCCCATACATTTCCAAACACACACAACACTAAAACTATATCTTATCTAACCATAACTCTAACCCTAACCCTCAAACACTCTCACACATAGAAACACACACACATACACACACACCAACCTATAAAACCAAAACTTTAACATAGCCAAAAGATTAGGCATAAATGCAAACACCCAGTTACCTTAACTAAACACATATCCCCAACAACTCATCATGATTCATGATTCAACATACTTACAATTAACAAATGTGGCATTTGACAACTCCCTCCCTTCGACAAAAAAATCCCCAGTTAATTCTGCTGCTAAAATAAATGTTTGACATACTTAATTGCTCATATGTATATATATATATATATATATATATATATACACACACACACACACACACACACACACATATATATATATATATATATATATATATATATATATATATATATATATATACACACACACACACATATGTTGACTGGGTTTTAAAAAATTCACAATTCACGTAATCGAGACCATATGATCGAGTTTTTGAAAAGTTGAAGCTTTGAATGGAGATCACAGTACAGTGAGGATCAGGAAATGTACCCTTTTTTCACTGTAGTGCGATCTTGGAGTTGGTATATATAATTTGCAGGGTGTGTGGAAGATTGGGGGAGGGGCTTCCTCCTTGCATAAACATAAAAAAGCAGATTTTTGTGTATGTTTTTTTTTTTTTGATGTTTGAGTTTTTAGAAACTCGATCATATGGTCACATTTTTATGAATTTCAAGTTTCTGAAAATTTGATCATCTGACATAGATGCATATATATATATTAAAATAACAGCATCTCTATAGCCTAAGACATGAATCTTCTTTTACTTCACATAAATGTCTCTACCATCCACAAAATACAAACTAGGTTTCTCTTACATAGAAGCCTCTTCAGTATGAATCATGCAACCATTTAAATAATTTGTAACATGAGGTGGCACCATAGCGATGTGACCATAAATCAGTGAATAAGAAGAACTTGTTTGTTTCAGTAGAAAAATGAAGAAAGAAATACATTAAAATAAACTGTTTAAACAAACTACAATCAAAACAATTCATTCAGTCCTGGTTTATGAAGAACCCCAAATATAAAATCCATATTTTCTCTTTCCAGTTGATGACCTGTTTTCTGGTATGTGTCCATTTAAAGTACTTGGAAACCATATCAATACCTAGAAATGTAAAAAGGCCCTAAGATTTTCCAGTGTATGTTTATATATGGGACTGCATAGTCTCCTACAATTGATATCACTCATATGTAAAGAAATCTTTTACCTAAATATGCAAGTGGTCTTTCCCACATAAAATGAACTATAAATATTGTAAACAGATAAATAATGAAATCAGTTTTACAAGTAAGCAAAAATCCTGACATCATAAGTCGTACTGGTATTAACTGAAATGAAATGTTTACTTTTGGCACATATTGACAAATGAAATATAAACCACAGGGAAAACTTCCCACCAGCACATCACCACCATACGATCGTGCCCTCTGTTGTCCACAGGCTTTTTTAAATCCTGAAATACACTGTCACAAAGTACTATTAGTTCTATAACTGCAGCAACAGTGATCAGGAATCATGAGTCCTAATACATTGTTAGTTTTAAGTATGATGTTAATATGTTGCCTAATTGCCTGATTTTAAAACTATTAGTGCCATAAGTGGTTACAAACCTAATAGAATCTCATATGGGTCTGTTCAAATTAGAATTAGGAGACTGCTATAAATGCATGTTTCTTTTCACTCTGCTGGCACAATTTCTGACAACAGTAACCTTATGTGCCCTATAACCTCATTGTAGGAATAAAATATGTCATATGTGCAGTGCATTTTGCGAAGTCAGTGTCATCACTGCAAATTCTACAGACTCTTAAAAACAAGGAGTAAGGTATGTTATCAGTTATGAACCTTGGATGGCAACTGTTGTTAGCGAAAAGAAAATTTTTAATCATAGTTTTTGCAAAGAGTAGTTCTTAAACTGCCATCCATCATCTTATGCATAGATACATCAAAAAAATCCACTGAGTAGAGATCATATCTAATGGCAAATTTGAATGCAAAATTATTATTATTATTATTAAAAAGTTTGTATACATGTCAAGCTGATAGTCAACCAAGTGAAAAATAAATTATGGTCAGAATAGTAAATATTTTTGATTGCAATACAATCCATGTAAAGTTCAGTATAAGTGGTTGTGAACACTGCCCGCATAGCTATGCCTCTCATGTAAATCACACTGGTCCCCAAAAAAGAAAACATTCTTCTGCAATACTATTTCTAATAGATAAAAGCCTGCTAAACATAGCCCAGAGGTTGTCAACCAATATTATGAGGGATGGAGGTACTTAAACTCTCAGCATCAAAAGGGGACATAAAAAGTATTTGGTTACATCACTACCTGATATATAGCGTCCAAAAAATGGGCTATATCTTTCAAACAAACTAACAAAATCCAATATAGGTTTTAAACAATACTCCAAATATTCAGAAAAGGGTTCAGTCAAAGACTCATTATCAGAAACAGCAGGTCTTCTTAGGACAGAACAGATGGATTTGTGAACTTTAAGAAGGTAAAAGTATTGCCTAACAGACTACTCAACTGTCAAATGATTTTTATATTAGAAACAATAGCATCTCATTCAAAGGTTTAATTTAAAAACAAAATATTAATTGTAAACTTGAATTTTTAAGATGGGGTCAAAATCTAACTTCTTATCATTCTGTTGTCTAAGTGCTTCTTGCATATATTGATGTTTAGAGCAAATAAACACAGCCTCACCCTTGTCGTCATTGATAATGAACAAATCATCTCTCTCATATAAATTATTTAAAAGCCTATCTTTGTCAACTTGTTAAATTATGAGAAAAATTCCTAAAAAATGTATGCAAATATAACTCATTTAATAATTATTGCTCATATGCCTTCACACGGCTACAATAAGGTGGGTTAATTAAAGAAGGTCTGAATTTAAAATTCTCTTCTGTTAATAATGTGTTAGAATCTACCTTATTTGAAAACCAAAACTAAAGATTTATGTCTCAGAAAAAAAGTTTTAATGTCCATTACTGTTTGATAATAAATGGAGCAGTCTTTAGGAACATAAATCATACCTTTATTAAGCAGGGACAAAACAGTTTCATAAAAGAAAATACTGTAAGATTAACAACTAAATTATTTGATTATCTTTCTTCCTGTTCAACATGGCTGCTCACTAATCAATAGCATAACTTCAGTTCTCCCAGTGCAAAAACAGAAATTGAGAAAAAGGAGTACCGTTGAATTTTTTTTTTTTTTTGAAGGGGGGGGGGAATTCAGTTACTTTCTAGTAAATACATACCTGGATGCCAGCAATGAAGACATTTCAAAAACCTGAAAGAAATCAACCTGAAAAGATAAAGAAAAAACACTTTCTGGGATTCTTTAACTGTTCAGCAAAAAGCAATTCAAGCTTCAGCTTTGGTTCAAGAGATGGCTTCCAGTAATTTAGAGACAAAAATAAATTAAATGTACTCAGAGCTGATTAAAAATAAATGAAACATTGAATGAATATATGAATTCAAACAACAAAAAATCTGGAAAACATAGAAGACGCTTTGACTAGCCATTCAGATGAACTGATGAAACTGCAAAAATCAGAGGCTGACATGAAGAAAAAGCTGACTGAATATGAGGTTTGTCAAGAAGAACTGTCCAAGAAAATAGTGGAGTTAGCATGCAGAGAAAAACCTGATGTTTTCTTCTGTGCCAGAGAAGGAACAGACTATATTAATTTTATAAAAGCACAAATAAGCAACTGGACTGGTGTTCCACAACATAATTTGTTAATTGAATGGGCACATTGAGTGTATATGCCAAATCTAACCATGAAAAAGCATCCAAGACCTATATTAGTAAAGATGCAATCAAAGAGTTGCACCTATCAAAATTGTGCCAGAAGGGCAAAGTTTTAAAAAATGGAGACAGCAGAGTGTTTTCAGAAAATCATTATTAACCATGCACCCGGCAGAACAGAAGCAAATTTACCTCAACAATCAGGGAATGTTGAGAGGCAGGTGTGAGAATCAAGCTGCTGTATCCAGCTGTCTTCAAAATGTTTTTTTTTTTTCCTGGAGTATGAAAGTCATTTTGACACAGAACAGCCTAAGGAGGAAATAAAAAAAGTTTATCCAACAAAAAGTGAGTCAGCAAGCAGACGAGGACTGTGCTTCTCATTCTTCTGATGGTAAGGTTCATAGAGAGATTTTGCTAATTAAATATTTTCTGATGTTCAAAGGAAAATGCTGGAGAGACAGAAAAAAGTGGAAGAGTTAACTAGAAATATTAGAAATACCTTGGACTTGAACCAGAGTCTGGTGTTGACAGATGCAGATGGAGATGAACAGGAAGAAGACCAGCAATTCTGAAATTAGTGAATAAATGGAAGAATATAAAGTATCTTATCACATTTGTAAAATATGGTTTTGCAAGAAAAACTGGCTATAAAACACTGTACTTTTGTTGACTTTGTTAAACTTGTGGGAGGACTGTAGAGCATATACCCCACTTTATATCATTAATGTTTAGAAGAACACTAAATGGGAAAACTAACTGTAAGTAAAAAAAAAGAAGTTATGTACTTACCATAATGTTCCACCTGTGTTGTCTTTTTTTCATTCTTCCTTGACATGGGTTGGTGATTTTCAAAAGCTTAGGCTTCAGAGCTCAAGCTCCTTCTCTAACCATAAAGCCTCATTCCCCTCAATTACCTCAGATTGAGTTTGCTGCTACCATGTTTACAATTAAACCATATTATATACAATATACAATAATTATGAAAATTTACTAAAATAAAAAGTATAGAAAGAACTGGAGCTCAACAAGGAACAGAGATTCCTATAAGCATGTCTGTCAGGTCATTTCCTATAGGAACAGGGGGGAAGGAGGGAGAGAAGGTCAAGGAAGAATGAAAAAGGACAACACAGATGGAACATTATGGTAAGTATATAACTTCTTTATCTGGTGTTGACATCTTCATTTTTCCTCGGACTGTGGGACAGAGTCCTCTGCTACAACAACCCAGGGTGGCCTTCATGGAAGGATATTCTGGAGCACTGCAGAACCAAAAGCAGCTCTATTTCTAGACACAATGTCCAGTTTGTAGTGGGAAATATAGGTGTGAGAATTTGACCACAAGGCAGCCAAACAAATATCATCAATCGAAACTTTAGCCCAAAAGGCTTAAGGAGTTGCCTTTGATCTATTACAATAAGCCTTGATTTGCTGAGGTAAAGAAACACCTTTGGATTCATACACAAATGAAATGCAGTTCCTTAACCATTTAGCTGAGGTGGCCTTGGAAACTGTTTTACCTTTTTTGACATCTGAAAGAGATATAAAAAGCTGGTCAGATTTTCTGAAATATTTAGTTCTGTCTAGATAGAAACGCAACTGTCTATGAACATCCAACAGATGAAGAGCATATTCCCCTTTGTTCTGGAAATTGGGAAAAAATACTGGTAAGTTGATAGATTGGTTTATATTGTTCTCAGTCACAACTTTTGGTAGAAAGGATGGATTAGTACATAATGTTACTCTGTCCTTATGAAAGATTAAGTAAGGGTGTTTGGAAGATAGAGCTTGCAATTCAGATACTCTTCTTTCAGAAGTGATAGCAACTAGAAAACAGTCTTCCATGATATAAATTTCAAATCTACTTTGGCTGAAGGTTCCAAAGGTGGGTGAACTAGAGCCTGTAAGATAATAGTTAGATCCCAAGGAGGTGATGAATCTTTAATGGGAGGACAAAGAAGGAAGGTAGCTCTAAGAAAATCCTTACACAATTTGGATGTGACAAAAAATGATGAATTTTTCCCAATATGATAATTTGAAATGGCTGCCAACTGTAAATTTACAGTGGAATGACTGGCCCCCTCATAAAAAATATGAGCAAAGAAATCTAGCACTACTGGAATAGAAGTGGTGAAATGATCTAATTGCTGCTGTTGAGCCCAAATAGAAAATCTTTTCCATTTGCTCTTGTAGATTCTCCTAGTAGAAGATTTGTGGGAGGAGATCAGAATGTTTCAGACTGGGGATGCAAGCCTAGGAAACCCAGCCATCATTGAAACTGGAGAAACCATGCAGTTAGTTTCAGGCCTGGGAGATTGGAGTAAATTTGCCCTGATGGATGGGACAGCAGATCTGGATGAGGTTTGAGCATCCATGGAGGGCAAATCAGATGAGACCAAAGGAAGGTGAACCAGATTTGCCAAGTCCAAAAGGGGGGGCAATGAGAATCACTTTGCTCTTCAACCTGGACGCTTTCTGAAGAAATTTGAGGATCAAGGCCAGAAGTGGAAAGGCATAAAGGAATCTGGGAGGCCAAGCATGGACCAGAGCATCCCTGGGTGACTGTCCCTAAGGGGGAATCAAGGCAAAGAACCTGCTGCACTTGTTGTGGGGAGATGTGAAGAGATTGCAGTAAGATTGACCTTATTTGTGAAAGATCATGTTTGCCACTGGCTGATTCAGGGACCACTCATGAGGCATCAGTAAGAGTCTGCTGACTCTGTCTGCTAGAATGTTGCACTCCCCAGAATGAGAATTACAATCAGAAAGTGGTTGGTAGAGATCACCCACCACCACTCTCGTTACTTCTCGACACAAGGGGTAGGATTGGGTTCCCCCATGTTTGTTGATGTATCATACTACCGACATATTGTCCATTTGTATCACAATAGTCCCTGGAGGGAGAAAGCTGTGAAATGTCTGCAATGCTAAAAGGACTGCTCTCATCTCCAGGATGTTGATATGCAGTTTGGTCTCTTGTAACATCCACGTGCCTTGGACCATCTGACCTAGGAAATGCCACCCACCCCACCTAGGAATCATTCATGGTCAATATGGCATTGGGGGAACAAAGGGGCATCCTTGAAGAACCTCAGATGAATGAAGCCACCAGAGGAGAGAATCTTTGCACACTCATAATAGTATGATTGGGTTGCTGAGGGGGTATTGATGTAATGACCACTGGACTGCAAAGGTCCATTGCAGAAGTCTCATGTGTAGATGTGCTGTTGGTAACAGAGTTATGGTGGAAGCCATGGAGCCTAGAGCCCTAAGTACAGTTTTTCTGGAGGAACCAGGATTGCCAAAATCTGTACAATATGTAGTCTTAGGTTGGAAATCCTGTCCAGAGTAAGGAAGGCCAAGGTCTTGGATGTATCCAGATGAGTGCCTGTGAAGTCTGTGTTCTGAACTGGCTGTAGCTGAGACTTCTGCATGTTGATTGTTATGCCCAAGGTAGGAGCTAGTTGTAACAGATAGGCCCTGGCTTGGATGAGTAGATGCCTAGATGAAGTGGTTAGGAGCCAGTTGTCTAGGTACAGAAATACATGGATTCCTTGCAGTCTGAGATGAGCTGCAACTACCACCATGCATTTGGTGAACACCCTGAGAGCTGTGGAGAGGCCAAAGGGAAGCACTCTGAACTGAAAATTACTGGCTCCCAGCCTGAAGCATAGATACTTTCTGGATTGCCAGTCCATCTTGATGTGGTAGTACGCATCTTACAGGTCTACTGAGCACATACAGTCATCTGTTTTCAAAAGAAGTAGAATGGACTGGACCATGACCATCCTGAACTTTGTGATTTTACTGACTTGTTCAAGGATGTCAGATCCAAGATGGGCCTGAGGTCCCCTGTCTTTTTTGGTACTAAAAAGAATCTTGAGTAAATGCCTGATCTGATTTGATCTGGAGGGACCTTCTCAATTACTATTTTTTGTAGCAGCTTTGAGATCTCCAACTCTACTGCCTCTGCCTGATTGGGTGGAACATCAAGGAGAAAGCTTTTTTTGGTTTGGGGGGTTTTGAAAACAGAATGGAGTATCCTCTGGATACGATCCTTTCCACCTACCAATCATTTGTGATGGCTGGCCAGGCTTCTGTGTGCAAGGATAAGCACCCCCCTGACTGCCTCCAAAGAAGGATAGCTGGGCAACCTTTAGGAACACTGAAAGGTCCTGTCCAAGAAGGAATCCCAAGACCCTCAATTTTGTGGACCTCCCTCTGCTGAGTGGGCAGCATCTACCACTATAACCATTCCCCCCTGCCTCTGGGGAAATATTATCCCTGAGATTCCTGAAAAGGACACTGAGATTTCTTAAACCACAGTGCCTCTCCACTGATTCCTAGAAAAGGATCTTTGGGGGATACAAAATGGAATTCCAATGGCAGACAGGATCTTTCTATCTTACTCACTATGGGAGAGTGTGTCCCTACCAGTGGGACCAAATAAAGATGATCCGTCAAAAGGGGCATTGATGAAAGAAACCTTGAAAGGTCCACAAAGTCACACATCCACATCAAGGCATAGCACCTAATGGAACAGGCAGCCACTGAGGTACCCTCTACTGCATGGGAAATTAACCTCATGGATGCATTGGAAATTGACTGTAGCATGGCCAGTCTGGAAGAGAAGAATTTCTTCTCCTCATCAGACATTGTCTCTGGGACTAAGCTAGAGATTTATTTGATTAAATCCCTCTGTAGCCTAGTAAAACGGGAAAGATAGTTTAAGACTCGTAAGATGAAGGTAGACGAGGTGTAAACTCTCTTGCCAAATCTGTCCATGGCCCTAGACTCCCTGTTAGGAGGATGGACAGTGGAGCTTTCTTGGGCCAGCTCCTCCTTGATGGCTGCCACAACAACCATGGCATCTAATGGGATTAATTTAGTCCAATAGGGTCGGTCAGAGGGAGCACTGAGGATTTTGTCTGCATGCTTGGGGATAGGTTCTACAGTGTCCAGATCTTTCCACGCCCTGCTTAATACCAGGTGGATGAGTGCATCAAGAGGGGGTGTCATCCAAGATGTAGATGGGCTGGACCCGAAAGCCTCCAAGAACACTGTTTCCTCCAGTGTAGGATTTTGGGAAGACCATCTACCTCTCTGGTGCAGGATTTCCAAGATGTCTCCAAAGGAGACATCCTCAGGTGAAGAACTGGGAGACCCTTCCCCTTCCTCAAAATTGGTGTCTTTTGTTATGGATTCCTCTGGGGAATCCAGTTGCCTCCTTTTGCACCTTCTCTTCTGGGGAATCTTCTCAGTGGGGTGTTCCAGGAAGACATCGGAAGAGATCTGGGGTTCAAAAAGTGGAAGTACTTGAAGGCTGCGCTGGGCTGGCTGTCCCAAGAAAGGCATGGTGCGGTCTCAAAAACAGTCTCCAAGGGGGTGAGAACTGGATCCGAAAGACTGAGAGCTGAGGATCTCCTGGGCATGGAGAGAACCCTCTCCACCACCTCGAAAGCAAAATGGGCTGGAGACACTGAAGACCAACCTCCCAGAGCTGAAACTACCAGGACAGAGGATCGCCGAGCCCCTCCAGCCTTCTACTCTGAGAGGGAAGCCAGGGCCGAGTTGTCAAACACCGACACTCTTTGAGGGGAAGTGACAGCTCTAAAAACTTTGTAGTTGAGGTTAACCCCTCAGAGCTGCCATCAAGGCTTCAGCTCAGAGAGCCACTCTGCCCTGAAACAGAAGGGACTGAGCAAGTCAGGGAAGATGCCAGAGTCGAAGAGAGATCCACTATCGGCTCAGTCACCTCGGCTCTCAGGGCATTTGGATCCAAGGGATCCAAAGCAGTAGGTTGGATCAGAGAAGGAGCTAAAGGTCTAAAAGGTGACTGTCTGCCCACTGTCGCTGTAGGGGATGGGGCTAGTAAGACCCACATATGGATCAGCATCTGAAGGAACTGCCTCATCAATCTGTCCACCTCTCATTCAAAAAGGCTGTGGGAAGACCTGACAGATGATGCTGTGGAAGGTGGCCTGGACAAAATCCTTGGAGATCTCTCTTTACTAGGAGACCTTGTGGTGGAGGAGGATGCTCTGAAGGCAAAGGACCTCAGAGCCAAGGAGAGGATTGGGTGGACTTACTCAGATCTGGGGGTCTGGAATCCAACACTTTAGGAGCCTTAACTGGAGGCTCGTCTGAAGACAAGGAAGCAGATTTCTCCGGGGAATGTTTTCTGCCTTCCCTGTCTTCTCTATGTTTCTTGGAGGAGGTTTGAGTCCCTGAAGAAGAACAACCTGCAGACAGGGCCAAAGGAGGTAAAATGCCCTTCAAAATGAGCTTGTTTTTCCTGTTGGCCAGTGCTCTCTGGTGAAACCCCTCACAAATTGAGCAGGAGGCTTCGAGGTGAGCAGGGCTGAGACAGTATATGCACTCCCTGTGGGAATCAGTTAAGGGAATCATGTGCCCACAGGAAGTTCACTTTTTAAACCCTAAATGCTCCTCAGACATCCTACAAATATAAGGGAAAAAAGAAAACGAAATAGAAGATGGGAGAAAAAGTGAAAGAACATTTCCTGCCAAGAATGCATCAGTGGACACTAAACTAAGACTTTTCTTTTTAATATATATATATATACATATATATATATATATATATATATATATATATATATATATATATATATATATAGATATATATATTAGAAGCATAGGTTAGGAGGTACAGTAGTGTGTTAAAGATATTAAAATAAATAAGTACTCTTAGTGGCAAGAAATTTATGTTTTACATAATAACAAGAGAAAAAAGGTTGGACAAAAGCAAGTTTAATGTTTACATGCTGTGACCTTGAGCAGCTGGAGTGGGGTAGAGTGGAAAAGTAGACTAATTATATGTAGAATTAGGAAATTCTCTCTTTTTATTTTACAAGGGTAAATGTCTAGATTACTTCCTTTGGCTTAAGCTGCAAACAAGTGTTTTTCTAAGCATGTAGGCTTTAAAAATAATGCTTCCATTTTAAGTGACAACATTTGCACACAGAGTGAAGATGTCCCCCTGATAGGTACAGACAAGAGAAATTTGGATAAAATGGGTGCCATGATTATTGATTATAATCACCAGGCACCTGCACTTAGGAAAATCTTATATAATACTTGGGACACTGTTTTTACAGCAGAATATAAACACAGACTGGATCCACATCCCGACATTACATGCAAAAGAGAAGACAACATATTTGAAAGAATTATCCTGAATCAAAGAGGTGTTAGCCATTCAAAAATGATGAAATGTGGGTTCTGTAAATAATGTAAATTTATTAATTATGGACCCTCTGTCACAGTGGAAGGTTATAATAAAACACTTACAGTTCCAGTTATTTGCAGATGTAAAACTAAAATGGTTGTATACTTGCCATCATGTACGACCTCCTGCCCCACGTTTTATATAGGAAAAACAACAAGGACATTAAAAGAGTTTATTAATAAACACGTGTGTGAAATAAAAAATCTAAACTTACTAACACATTGCTTAAGCACATACTTAGTTGCCCTAGTTTTAAAAGATTTTTAGACTTTATTATTGATAGAGTTAACAACACAGACAGAGGAGGCAACAGTGAATTGCTTCTGGAACAGAAAGAGTTGAAGTTGCAATTATCTCCAAAACTGAAAACTGGAACAAATCATAGGTTCATAGGTTCATAGATAGGTACTAGGCTATCGGCCCTAGGGCCTATACAAGTCCAGCAAAAAAGGTACCATGGCTTTTGCCACCCAAGAAAATTAATTTCCTGTGACACTGTCGAGCAGAGCCACAGAAATGATCCCCAGGGTGAATTTCCTATTTCCCATCCAGTCATCAAGATTTTTCGTGAAGAGTGCTAATGAGGAGCTTTGTTTGATATAGACAGGTAGTTTATTCCAGAGTATGGGAAGTCTCTGGGACAGGAATCTATCCCTCCGGCATGTTCTGTTTATTGTGGTGACAAGGTTTAGGTCCCTAGAGCATGTAGCTCAGAGGGATTGGGATTTCTTTAAGTGGAGCATGTCCAACAGCTCTGGGTTTGACATAGCTTTGTATGTTAGGCAGAGATCACATCTGAGTAGGCGATATGTGACGGAGTAAAGCTGGAGTTTTTTGAGACGGTCTGCGTAGGGCATCTGTTTGAGGCTGGTAATCCTCTCTGTGAGGTATTTCTGCGGCCTTTCCAGTTGTTGTAGATGTCTTGTGAGGTACATACCAAAAGTGGCGTTGTACTCTATAATGGGTCTAATGAGTGATGAGTAGAGGGGAACAATGACCTCTTTTTTTCTGGTTGAGAAACCTTTTGTGATGAGGTGTGCCATGTAGAAGGATTTCCTGACTACTATGGCGATGTGATTATCAAAGGAAAGACTACTGTCCACCTGTGTCCCAAGGTCTCTTATCACACTTTCAGTGTTAAGTATACTACCGCCTATGTTGTAGTTCATGGGTACAGAGTTTTTACCAAAGGGGATGACAATGTACTTTTTTGGCATTGAGGTTGAGGCCATGGCTTTGACACCAGGCATCTGTCTCAGTGAGGCCCTTTTGTAGGATGTCCACATCATTCAGAGTTTTGATTATGGCTCCTAGTTTGCAGTCATCTGCGAACTTCATTAGCCAAAGACCTTCTGTGTTAGCCTGTACTTCGGAGAAGTAGATACCAAACAGGAGAGGACCCAGGACTGAACCCTGTGGTACTCCACTTGTCGCTGGTCTGAAGTTGGATTTAGAGTCTGCTACTTTCACAGTGTGGGTTCTGTCAGTGAGCCAGTTGGCAACCCATCTTGTGACATAGGGATTTATACCTAGTTTAGTAAGTTTATCTATAATTCCAGAGTGGAGGATGGCATTGAAAGCCTTGGCAAGATCTAGATAGGCTGTGTGAACCTCCTTACCCTCGTCTACGGCTTTGGTGACTGCTTCAAAGAAGTCTATCAGGTTTAGGAGACATGATCTGCCTTTTACAAACCCAAACTGGGTGGGGTCCAGAGTTTGGAGATTACCAATGTCTTTGTTTATAAGTTCCATGATGATACGTTCCATGGCCTTGCAGACCAGGCTCATCAGGTTAATGGGGCGGTAGTTCCTGGGGTCCATGGTGGCTCCCCCCTTGTGGAGTGGGATAACCATCGCTGTGGTCCATTTAGCGGGCACAAATCCTGAGGTGAGGATATGATTAAACATGGTACTTAGGGGGGGTGCCAGTTCGTTCTGTAGTTCGTGTAGAATGCAGCCTGGGATGTTGTCTGGTCCCATGGATGCTGTGTTCTTGGCTTTGGAGAGTGTGGTTTTTACCTGTGCAGCCGTGATTACAGGAACTTTGCATTCGTCCGGTATAGAGATGGGCCCTTTGGTGGGTGAGAGGGGGGTAAAGTTAACATTGAACCTATCTGTCAGGATGTTGGCAATATCAGTAGGGTCTGTATATTTAGTGTCATTGTGCTGTAACTCAGAGCAAATCTGAGTGTTGCCATTGAGATTCTTGACATAGCTATAGAATGCTTTGTGGATGTCTTTAGAATCAGTGACAATTTTGTTTACGTAACTAGCTTTGGACGATTTTATCAGGGATCGCAGCTTCTTACTGAGGCTGACCAGGGAGCTCCTCCACTCATGGGGTTTTACCTCTTTTGCAACAGTTTCTTCCTTCTTTTGTACAGTTTGTTTATGGCAGGGGACCTCCAGATTGGCTTCCTTTTTTTGGAGAATAGCATCTTGGTTCTGTTTGGGATAGCACGATCCATGCACTTGTGTAAATGCTTATAAAATGCAATTGTGTAGGATTCAGTAGTCATAACTGTATTGTCCATCTGCATGGGTATCATGAAGTTCACCACTTCTGTTTTAAAAAGCATGAAGTTGGCTTTGGAGAAATTTTTTACCGTGGTTTCCTTGATGGGGGGGTGGGGGCAGGATGTGGATATCTAGGGTGATTAGTTTATGGTCGGATCAGACCAATGAGGCGTTGACTTCAGGTGTGGAACAATGGTCACTCATGTTGGTAATGACTAGATCTAGGATATTGTTGCCCCTGGTGGGGGTGTGGATAATTTGATCCAGGGCATTGGAGTTTATGAATTCCAGAAAGCGTTGAGCGAAGGAGTTGGTACATGAGTAGTTTTCCCAGTTAATGGTGGGGTAGTTAAAATCGCCCATTATTAGGGTGTTTGGTTGAACCCTAATGTTTTCCAGTACATCAAGAAAAGAGGAGTGGGAATCCTGGGGCATGGTGGGGGATCTGTAGCAAGCTACAATTTGGATTGCAGTTTTGCCCAGAGTTAGTTGCACTTCGATAACCTTGGATGAATTATTGAGAAAATAGCCTGGAGGTGTCGATATCCTTAATGAATATAGACAAACCTCCACCTTTGGTGTTCCGGTCCAGGTTACATGGCCAAAAAGTGTGGTATGAGTTATAGCCTGGTAGTACAGGGGTGCTCTCTGGAGCCTTGAACCAGGTCTCAGTCACTGCACAGATATCGATGTTCTCCATTTTGAGATTTTGAGATTTAGACTTCTAGCATTGAGTAGCATCACCCTCAGTTTTTGCTTGCCTGTTCCTGTTATGGTGGTGAATTTGTCATTTGAACCTTGCCTAAAAAAGGCACTATAGGGGCAGCAAGAACCTTAGCCAGTATCCAGAATCCCAGGGGTGATAAGTGCAGGCCATCTCTGGCAAAGCATTGTGGTCTGTCGACCATGTCATCCCAGGCAGTCAGAAACTCGATCTCTTTAGAATGACACCAGAAGTTTAGTCAATTGTTGAAGTCAGTCATTTTGTCCTTGTAATGCGGTATCATTCTGGGTGATGGCAGAATGCTACTCAGGGCTAGGGTCATACCTGCCTGGGCAACAAGATCGGAGAACTCTTCTATGTCTCTTTTCATGTAGTCCAGGGAGGTATGTCTCAGGTCGTTCGCACCAACATGTCCAATGACAGAGTCATATTTGTACTTGTGTAGTGACCTGAGTGCGTGGGTTATGTGGCGGATCCTGGCATCCAACAGGCAGCTGACAGTAACCTTCTCCTTATTTAGCCTGGTGTGCCTGACTATAGAGTCACCTATGACTAGTGTGTTGGGTACGTTGTTTTGCGTTATTGGCTGTGGTTGAGTGGCACACTAAGTCTGCGGGCTATGTGTCATTTGGGTTGTGTTAGGGGTTGGAGGTTGCTTGCATTCTGCTTTGGAGGTTTCTGTTGCTTGAGCAGATTATTATTGAGAGCCTCCGCAAATGTTTTTGTGTTTCTATGTGTGGATTTTGCTGGTGTAGATTTAGTGAGACTATGTGATGAGTGTGGTGTGGTGCAAGTGTTTACCTTCTCCTCCTTACTGTCAAGTTCAGTCTTGGTTGGAGAGAGCTTTACCTCCAGTTTGGCTAGATAAGTGCATCTCTCACAGGTTGTAGTGTTGGGTGGTAGGAGGAGAGGGTTGTCTGTGTACATGAGGCAATTTCTACATTGCCCCAAGATGCCCAGATTCATCAGATAGACAGGAGAGAACACTGGGAGCTGAACCTTGGACATTTCTGAATAAAGAACTATTTTCCTCTAGATAAGTGAGGAAAGTGAGTACAAGAGCTGTTTTTCTCTAAGCAAGTGAGGAAAGTAAGTACCAAAACTGTTTTCCTCTAGGTAATGAGGAAGGTTGAGTGCTGTAGTAATTAGTAGCTTATTTAGTGCTTACAACAAGTTCTGAACAAGTGCTGATCATGAATAAGCAAATTCAAGTGCTAAAACTAAGAATCTGTATCTGGACTAAACTAGTTACAGGAAAGGGGGGAAACAAGTGCAAATGCGGACTTTTAAATCAGAAAGTTGAGAGAGATGAAAAAACTGCCCAAACGGCCAATAACTACAATTTCTGAGCCAGAACCACTCCTTATGTGGTAGATAGGTTACCTAGTGCTTACCACTCCCACTGATAAACTAGAAGGCTTCCCTCCAACACAGAAAGCTTGGGGGGGGGGGGCGCTCAAAAGCTTACATGCAGTCCTGGATACAGCAAATCTGAATCTGGACTACACTAGTTACAGGAAAGGTAGGAAACAAGCTTAGATTTTTTTTTATACAGAAAAGTAGCTAAAACAGCAGTAAAAACAATTCAAATGCAGTGCAAGCTAGCATATGTAACAATGTTAGACCAAACAGTTTAAAAAACTGCAATTAATCTCCATTCGCAAATATGGGATGTTGCCGCACTCCTTTCGGACATTTGGGCTCGACCATCCACCGGATGACCATATGGTGGTAAACTTCTATCTTTGAATAGTATTCTCAAATATAGGGCTGCTACATTGACTTGTTATAAATCATTTTATTATTTCATTACTTGACAGTAAGACTGTATTATATCAATTATTTGATGTATACAATATCACAATATTTTATTACGGAGTTTCAACTTTAAGCAGCATTGGTATTTGATTAGTGATTTTTTCTGATTGACTATGTATTAATTTGGTTGCTTATTTAAGGAGCATGATTTTTTGCTGGTTTTATCTCTGAAGAAGTCTTCACTTAGAGGATGAAAGAGTTTACATCTATTAAAGCATTTTGGATTTTATGCAAATGTTTTGTAAATTTCACTTTGAGCGATTTTGCTAGTGATAAAAGCAAGGAGAGATCTCTAGCCCTGGTGGTTCGCTGGAGCATTTTGGTGGATTCTGCTGTTTTCACTGTATATGGAGTTTGCAGCTGTTGCATGGTTACTCGGTTTAAAAATAAGACAAAATGATGAAAGCCATGAAAATACTAAGGTTCTTTTGTTTGTGTCTTTCGGCTTTTCCCGGTTAGGGGTCACCACAGCAGAACTCCGGTCCACTAATGATTGGTAGTTGATTTTTACATGCTGAGTTACCAGCCCTGACGCACAACCTTCAACGAAGGTACGCCCATTCACGCATATTTCCACGCAGAAGACGCTCTAGCTGAGAATCGAACCGGACAGCGTCTTACTGTGAGGCGACAAGGCTACCGCAGCACCACTAAAGTTCTAATAACTGGAAAGATATTAGCTTGTTTGTTTTCCACTGACAAATGTTCAGCAGTGTCCAGATGTCTGCAGCTGAGGACAGGTGTGCATTCTTTTCTGAGTGTAATTTACAATGACTTATTGCTGAGTACTTTTCCATGGAGACAAGTTGTCTGCAGGTGCAAGCGTTAATCTTGAGAATTCTGAGTATTTTTTACTGACAGAAATGTAAAATCTCAAGGTACAATGGCAAACAATTCAGTGAAAAAAATTAAGTTTGAAATTATTGGAAGTGAATACGAGGTAACAACCTCCCTAGAATAATTAATACTTTAATGCATTTAATAGACCAGTGTACAATTTAGTTTTATTTATAGCCTATTCACCTTTTCTTAGGGCTAAAAATTAATGTTTTCTAAAGACATACAAGCTGTTTTTTATATCTAGGAGGGGAAGTGAGATAAGAAAAGAACAGACAGCAATTCATATAAGTGGGAGCACAGGCTGTAACATGTGGTTTAGCATGGATAACCTTAATTTTAGGTTGGATAATGCCTCTAGGTGCACCCATAGATTTAGAGCAATTGCTCCTTGTGGAGAGTTAAACTTCATGTTTTGAATATGTACATACTTTTGTGTGTTTATTCCAACTTAATAGGGGATGCAGGTGTTTTGTATCTAGTTTTTGTTTGAGGGTTTTCATTAAAACAAAATCTCTTGAAAAATGTGATATGGGTTCAAATGGAGATGAGTAGAAACAACTGTACAAAAAAATCAGCCTGGCAAACATTAGTATATGCATGTAACACAAAAGCTGGAAATACACATTCAAAAAATTGTCATGTATAATAGGTGAGAGCAATAACTTGTTATCATGATGACCATGCTATCTATATTATCCTGGAATGTGAATGATCTTACAGGTACAGATAAAAAGGAAATAGCATTGAATTATATTAAGAAATGCAAATAGCAATTCTGGAGAAGATGCATTTGGAAAGAAATGAGCATGTGAATTTGACAAAGAGAGGATGTTAGAATGGATATTCAGCAGAATATCAGGGATAAATGGTAGTTGTTGTTGTTTGTCTTTCAGCTTTTCCCAGTAAGGGGTCGCCACAGCGGAACTCTGATTGGCAGTAGATTTTTACGAAATGCCGAGGTGCCAGCTCGACGCCCAATCTTCAACGAAGGCATGCCCATTTACTCACGCATGTCGTTTGAATGCTACCCAACCGCGAGGAGGACATGCAGACTCCACACAGAAGGCACTCCCAAGCCCAGCCTAGAATCGAATGGAAGAACCTCTTGCTGTGAGGTAACAATGCTACCGCCGTACCACCGTGGCAGCTTAGGGACAGAGGGTAGTAATTATATTAATTGCTAAAGAATTATACTAATTGCTAATGGAGCTCCAATAGTGATAGATGAGAGGAAAAAAGACAAAAATTATAGATTTATGCTAGTAAGGGGATATTGGCAAGGGAGAAAGATTACACGGCAAGTATATATATATATATCACAAAAAAAAATGTATTATGGATCTTGAGGAATTTTTGGGAGAACTAATCAAGTTTCAGCAGGGAATATTATTCATAGGTGGGGACTGGAATTTGATTTGCTACAGACAGGATGTATCAGGCGGACCAAGAAGGAACAATATAACAAAAGAAGGTAGATTTCTAAAGAATTTATTAAAATATTTGGTATGGAAGACGTAAATTCAGTAGTAGGAACTCAAACAGAATTTACATATTATTCCCTAAGGTACAACAATTGGGCTAGACTAGAGAAAAATTTAATTTCACAGGAACATGTGCATTTAATTGTAAACTATGACACACATTCAATAACTATTTCTGATCACACACCAATAAAAACTAAGATAAAAAATGTAGGGTAATAAAGTAAAATAAGACAATAATGCATTCCTACCTATCTGTTAAAAAGAGGAGTTTAAGGAATGGGTAGTGGAAATTATTGTAGGATTATTAGGGAAGATAGAAATATATTCAGAAGTTATACCTAGTAACTGAGATAAAATGAAAATGGAGTTTAAAAATAGGGCTGGAATAAAAGAGAAAGAGATATGGTTAAGAATTTATATAAATTACTTAGAAAGTCTGACAAAGGTTAAAGTATTGCAGAATAAGGGAAATCTCAAAGATCAAGAGAAGGAGTGAATGCAGAGTGCTAAAGAGATAACAAGGGAGTATTTGGACAATATGCATGAGTTTAGAAAGATTGCAGTTAAGCAACTATTTATTGATAACTGCTCCAGAGTATGAAAATATTTAGTGCAATGACTTGGGCAACAGAATGTCGAAAGGGGTTTTGCCAAATATAAGGAACCTATAACAAGAAAACTAACGAGAGATCCTGTAGAGATTTTAGAGTTATTCCAGAAATGTTATGAAAATTTATATAAAGCAGAGAAATGTGGAAACCAAGAAAGAGTACAAATGGAAATATTTATGGAAGAGTTAATTAAGCCAATGTTAGAGGTAGATAAACCTCATCAACTAACAGTTAAGATAGGAGCTGATGAGATAAAACAGTGATGTATAATTAATCTTCAGGAAAGTCTCTAGGAACAGATGGTGTTCCTGTGGTAGTGTGGAAATTATGAGGGGAAGAAAATGATAAAGATCTGGAAGATTTTGTTTTAAAAGGAAGGGAAGCACGAACATCTTGGCAGAAAACTGTGGTGGCTGTATTACCTAAAGATCACAAATACCCTTCAGACCCAGCTTTATATAGAGCCATTTCAATTTTAAACCACAATTATAAAGTATTTATGTCTATACTAGCTAAAGGAATGACAAAGGTGATGCCAAAATTGATAGAAATGGATCAGTATGGTCTTGTGGAGGGGAAGAAAACATTTGACAACATTTATAGAACAATGATAATCCAGAGGGAAGCAGAAGGTAAGAAAACACCTGTGTTGTTGGTGGGTCTTGATACAGATAAAGCATTTTACAGAGTAAGTTGGTATTTTATGAGCAGGGCAGTGCAAGCATTTGCATTCCTTTATACAATAATAAGGTTAATTAGAAGGAGATATGAAGGATTGGAAGCAAGAATTAAATTACAATGCTTCCCCTCAGATATGCTGTGTTTTGAACAGAGGAACCAGGCAGGGGGTGTCCTCTTCCCCCTTTGTTATTTACATTATATTTAGTGCTTTTAGCAAAAAAAAAAAAAAATGAACTCAGAAATACAAGGATATAATTGGTATGTTAATCAAGAAAAGTTTTTTTTTATTTGCAGATGATATTTTTTTATACCTGATAAATCCAGAAAAGGACATATCGGTGTTGAAGAACATTTTGAGCCAGTTTCAAGTCTTTTTGGGATATAAAATTAATTAAGATAAAGCAAAGGCTATAGCTGTAAATTATGTACTCACAGACAACTTGATTCAGCAATACCCATAGTTATGGGACATGATAAGATGAGGTATTTAGGAATATGGATTAAAATTGTTTCTGTTATGCCAGTTAAGGATATGTGGGAAGAGACTAAACAAAAGATAGAAAATTTGAGAAACTAGAAACTCTTATTTATGGATATTGATATTAAGATTCAAGCTTTGAAATTTTTTTTACTCCCTTTAGTCTTGTATACAGGTCGAACATATTTTTATCAACCTGAGGAGAAGTTGTGGACAATAATTAGTAAAAAAAAATTGAAGGACTATATTTTGAAGAGAAAGAGGGCAGGAGTTAAGTGGGATAAGTTGATCCTTCCAAAACAACAAGGTGGTTTAGGTTTACCTGATGTGAATGGATATTTTAGAACTACACAGTTAAGGCTCATTTACATAACACAAGCAGAAGGCTAGAATTCAAAGTGGAAAGGGGTGATGATGATGAATCAAGGGGAAGGCTGAAGAAATACATAGAGAGTGGGAGTTTGGATCCAGGTTCTTAAGGAGAATAATAGCAGCCATTCAGAATATTATATTCATAAAGTAGCAGAAAGTATTCTATTAACTATGCCAATACTAGAATGGAGAAAGGAGATTTTTTCCAGTAAAGGTGGCTGCAAGTATGGGTACAGAAATAGGCAACAGGGGGCTTACATTTAAAAGAATAAACCTGGCAAAGGAATCAAGATACTGACAGCAAATAACTCAAACAGGAAATGTAATAATGTGGAATGAGACCAAGAAGACATTTGGATTGCAGGCTAGAGACTGCCTTCCCTTCCATGGCTTGATCTTAGAGTACAGACAAAGGAGAAGGGATGGGGGAATTTTAAGTGAACGGCATGCTCTGGTAGAGTTTTTAGTTAAATCTAGAACAGAAGCAGCTGTTAAAAAAATGTAAAATTACTAGGACATTTAAAACATTGCATGATAACTGGAAGAATTAAGCAGAGGAGGTTAGAAAAAATTGGGAACAGGAGACTGAAAAAGCAATTTGCAAGAAAACAATGGGAAGACATTCGTATGGCTCCCAAGTATGCAACCCAGTCCAGAAGGTTAGAAGTGTTTGCGTAGATATTTTTATACCCCAAGCAGACTTTAAAGATTTTTTTTCCTCAGATACGTGCCAAATGTTGAAGGTATGATGGAGAAGAAAGAGGTAACTGGGAACATATGTTTTGGGAGTGTAATGAGTTGGTAGAGTTTAAAAATTCCCTACAGAGTACTCTATCAGAAATATTGGGTGAGCAAATGGCTGTAAGTAAGGAATTCATTCTTTTGAGCTGGAATACAGGATCTGATTTGCCTAGGCATAGTAAGGCCTTATTAAGTTTAATTCTGTTGGCTTCCAAAAAGCAATTACTGGAAAATGGAACTCAAAGTCTATATCAACTGTATTTGAGGTATTGAATTATATAAAATAGATATAAGAATTGGAAAATGTATCTTTATAAAAGGAAAGGAGCAAATTACATAGAAGTAAATGGAAATTGTGAGAACAATACATGCATAATATGTTCAGGAGAAGGAGGAGTGAGGTTTAAGGGAAGGCAGGAATTCAGCATTTTTTGTAATAATGGACAGATGATAGTAGCAAAGAAAATGCGTGAATATATATTGTATGTAAATGTAACAATGTTAAATGGTTTGTTTCTTTTCTGTTAATGTATGTTTGTCTGTGTCTTAAGTGCTAGTTCAATAAAGGTGTTTAATAAAAATAATGAATTAGAAACCTTAACTCTCAGTCAGTCACCATCTTACAGCTCACCAGTACTATTCTGCTGAAAATCATTCACTCTTTTTAGTAAGATGAGCAAAGTTGTACATCAAATGTAAAGCAAGCCATGTTTAGCAAAGTAAGATATAACTTCTGATGTGCAAAATAACTACTAAACCAATTATTGTAGTCACAGGGTTTACAAAAATATCTTTACACAGAAAAAAAAGCAAACTATGCAGGGAGGAACACTGATTATTTCACATTTCTTGGAAAATACATGTAAATACAAAATCTGGACTGTGAGAATTGGAAAAAACTGTAATGCCTGCTGATGCTGCTGCTTTAAGTAGTTAATCACACTGTATTACATTGTATCTGTTAGTTTTAAGGCTATTGTAGGTAGTTTGTGTGGTCTTGTTACATTAAGAAGGTGTTTTTCTGCACCCTTGTGGCAGAAATGTGCTGATCTCATTTGTCTGAGTTGGTGATTGCTGGTGGAAGGGTTATTGTGTACTTTCCTGATTGGTAGTTAGTGTAAAACTTGTTTCTCTTTGCTCTGTATTTAAGCCTTGTGTTTGCGCAGGCTTTGGCATAGATACTCAGAGCTGCTTGTCGTTTGGCGACTTTGCTACTAACTGCTGAGAATCCGCTTTTACCTGGAGCAATCCTCTACTGAAAAGACAAAAGTAAATATTTTTGCACTTCTTTTATATGCTGTAACTGTACTTTATCAGTTTCTTAAGATATTTACTGTTATTTTTGCACTTTGTATCTGCTTTAAGTAGTTAATTGCACTGTATCACACCATATCTGTTAGTTGTAGGGCTGCTCTATGTAGTTTTTGTGATTTTGTTACACATGGTCTCCAAACAAGCTATTCTACATTAAGAAGGTGTTTTCCTGCACCCTTGTGGAGGAAGTGTGCTTATCTAACCTGTCTGAGTTGGGGATTGCTGGTGCAAGGCTTACTGTGTGCTTTCTTGATTGGTAGTTAGCTTAAAATGTATTTCTCTTTGCTCATATTTAAGGCTCGCATTTGTGCGGTGCTGATCTTTTCACATTAGTGGTTAGCAGTGCCCTGTATAGACGCAAAAGCCTGGAAACACAGTTTTTCCCTAAATAGCTGTCAGTGAAACCCTTCTAAGCTTTACTTCTGCTTTAAGAGTGACTCAGATGCACACTGAGCAGCATTGCCTTATTGATCAGCCTTGGCCTACACAAAGTATATATAGGTCCCTCTTGTAGTCTCGGCACTACCAGCACAGTTCTGTCAAATTAACCTATCCCCTTCCCTAATGAAGTTTACAGTAAGTTAGTTATGCGGCCCCGTGCGAGAGACTAATAAATAGTGTTGGATCTTTCATCTGGTCATATTATTTGGATTCTCTACTATTTTTTATTTTTGGTTGTGTATATATAAGTTTACAGTAAGAGCC
This sequence comes from Protopterus annectens, assembly GCF_019279795.1. NCBI lineage: Eukaryota > Metazoa > Chordata > Ceratodontiformes > Protopteridae > Protopterus > Protopterus annectens. Next base: position 1,500,075,779 of record NC_056731.1, on the reverse strand, counting down.
TGCTATCATGGATAGGCAGTTTACCATCATCTTTCTAGCCAGCCTGCTAGATATGGGCATCCTGAGGCAATGTCGAAATTGCCTCATGTATACTGACAACCACTTACTCCTGAATCAAATATTTTATGTGAGAGATATAGTTACACTATGAAACTGGTGGCAAGACTCCCACATAAGGACAAATCGAATGCAAAAAAAGGTTGTCAGCACACACACATCCCACACTAAATGAGGACATGGCATAAACCCACATATGTGGATATCCTCATTAGTAACTTATCAAAAGATCAGAGGCCTCCCAAACGGAAACTAGTTACACACATGACAATGCATAAAACATCCACAACACATAATAACACACACACACCAATGTCCTTACATATAAGCCCATAAGGCTTAACACCACAAAACCTAATGTATTGGTCATAGGTGATTCCATTGTGAGACACACAGATGTTCCCCTCACTAGGTTGGATAAGGAGTGAGTTACAGTTAGCAGCCTGTCAGGTGCCAGGATCCATTGAGTCACCTAAGGACTCAAGTCACTCAACCACAAGTACCAGTATGACTCCATCATGGTCCATGTGGGAGTGAATGACTTGAACTATACCTCACTAGACTATATGAAGAGAGGCATGATTTAGCTCTCTGATTATGTGTCACAGGCAGGTATAAGCCTAGCTTTGAGCAGCATTCTACCTTCTCCAAGGATGATGCCACAATACGAACAAATAAATGATTGACTTAAACAATTGGCTTAGCTTCTATTGTGAGTCTAAGGGGATCCAATATCTGTCAGCTTGGGAATTCATGGTTGACAGGCCATGCTGCTTTGCCAGTGATGGTTTGCACCTGTCTCATCTAGGCTTTCGGATACTGTTAAAGGCATTAGCCAACCTTACTGTGCCTTTTTTAGACAGTGTCAAAATAACCAACCTCCCAACATAAGAAAATCCTCTCTAGCTAAATTCAAGTTACTGCTGCTTAATGCTAGGAGTTTAATCAAGAATCTGCCTGGTAAGATCAGATCATAACTCAATCTCTTTTAATGTAATTATAAGACCAGATACCCAATCAAGCTCAAAATGCTTAAGAATTTTTCAGATACAAATTACCTCCTATTAAGTGATGGTATAAACAGTTTCAAAGCCCCCTTGATCACAGATAACATGGACTTCTATACAGAAGTGTACACTAATGCCTTGTATAACCACTTAAGAAGTTTTATAGAATCGGCTGCACCTGACCGGATTAAAACCAAGACTTGCTGAAAAAACAAGCCTCCATGGTGGACCCCTAGTATACACAGGCTATACAACAAGAGAAAGAAACTAATGTCCAAGAACAAGAGTGAACTGGCTCAGCAGAGGAAGAAATCCCTCTCTAGCTTAAACAAGCAAAGTAGAGATCTTGAGAAGTCCTCCAAAGCCAATTATAAAGCAAAAATAGCCTCCCTAGCTAAGGATAATCACAAGGCATTCTTTAACTATGTCCATAGTCTAAAATGGAATACCCAGCTATGGGCTGAACTGGTTGTGGATGGCACCACCTGTACTCAACTGAGGTAATAGCCAATTTGCTAACTGACAGACATGGAGCAAACTTTGCCCCACTGTCCCCTCCAGTCATCCCCCAAAATATATCTACCACCACTCCTCAGTCTATTATCTCAAGAGAGCAGGTCATCTTGGTACTCTTCAAGGCCAAAAACACAGCATCACTGGAACCAGACAAAATCCCAGGTCACCTTTTAAAAAACTTAAAACATGACCTAGCAGACCCACATGGATTCCTATTTAACCACAGCCTTCAAGTTGGCTATGTTCCAGAGGAATTGAGGACAGCAACTGTAATCCCTCTGCACAAAGGGGTACCATCAACTGACTCTGGGAATTATAGGCCCATAAGCTTGACTAGCCTCATCTGCAAGGCCATGGAAAGAATCATTATGGACCTTATTAACAAGGAGATAGGTAATCTCCAAACTCTGGACCCAACCAAGTTTGGATTTGTTAAAGGTGGATCATGCCTGTTACACATGCTGCTAAAAAGGACTCTAAACTGTTGAACCACACGAAAAGTGTCCGAACAAGCCAAGGATTCAAAAATATTGTAACGCACTTTATTTCAAACAAATAACAGCGTTTTCGCTCCTGCTAGTACAGAAGCTTCATCAGCAATAATAGAGCGCCAACTCTCATGATTTAAAAACTTCTAGTGACGTGCTATTGATGTCACTTCTAATTGAACAGTTCAAGGCACATTTAAAACAACATACCTTAATAAAAAATATATTTGAAACATATATAAAATATGTGTAACAAAATACAATAAAACAAGCAAACAGTTTCAAACTTGCTACCTAGCTAACTAACTAGGTATGAGTGGTAGATTGTAAATATAAGCCCAACACTAAATGTGGGTCTTTTCCTACAACACTTCAATCACACAATTCACAACCAATACATTGATCTTAAAAAGTAAATAAATAAACCTATTAAAAACTAACTGTTAACACAGTTCTAACTAAGTTCTACAATAGTTTGACAACTGTACCGTGCAGTGTCGGTTACCTAAGATAGCTTCTGTATTTTAAAATAGAAGCGATATTACAATTGTCATTCAGTCCCGGATAGGAGAAAGCGTCTAGTTGTAGCTGCCACTCCAACTCACGGGTCTCTAGGATTAGGGATTGCGGACCGCCCCTAATATCAAATTTAACGTTATCGATGCCCATAAATTTAAAACTGTGGCCACAATTACTCAAAATGTGTTTAGAGAGGGCATTATCGCTCCTCTTATTCTTGATGGCGTACATATGTTGGTAAATACGGTCCCTGAATCGCTGGTCCGTTTTACCAACATAAAATGCATGACAGCATTCACAAAAGGCCACATACACAATGGATTTAATGTTACAATTTATTTTGTGGTTGATGGCATACTTCCTCTTTCCAATGGAGAAAGAATTTCCCACATGTAAATGAGTACACCATTACAACAACCACAAATAGATGTCCCTTTTTGTCTAACCATGAAATCAGTTAGTTTATTTCGTTGTAATAAATCCTTAAGGTTGTTGCCTCTTTTAAATGTGAATAAAGGGGTTATACCTAACTTTTCATGTAACCCAGCATTGGTAATAAAATACCAGTTTTTACGAATAACCGAACACAAAGACTCAGAGTTCATGTTAAAAGGAGAAATGAAGCCAATAGAAAACTTTTTCTTATTGCAGGCATTAAAGACTTCGCCTTTGACTTAATTGGCGAAGTGTCATCCAAACGGTTGAATGGCACTTACTTACCCCTGTTGTCATCTAAAGAACAGCAATTTCCTCTTGTGAATTGTATTGATTCACCTAACTCGTTGGAGAGGCCAATGTCAACTACTGTAAACAGTGGTGAAGTCTTTAATGCCTGCAATAAGAAAAATTTTTCTATTGGCTTCATTTCTCCTTTTAACATGAACTCTGGGTCTTTGTGTTCGGTTATTCGTAAAAACTGGTATTTTATTACCAATGCTGGGTTACATGAAAAGTTAGGTATAACCCCTTTATTCACATTTAAAAGAGGCAACAACCTTAAGGATTTATTACAACGAAATAAACTAACTGATTTCATGGTTAGACAAAAAGGGACATCTATTTGTGGTTGTTGTAAATGGTGTACTCATTTACGTGTGGGAAATTCTTTCTCCATTGGAAAGAGGAAGTATGCCATCAACCACAAAATAAATTGTAACACTAAATCCATTGTGTATGTGGCCTTTTGTGAATGCTGTCATGCATTTTATGTTGGTAAAACGGACCGGCGATTCAGGGACCGTATTTACCAACATATGTACGCCATCAAGAATAAGAGGAGCGATAATGCCCTCTCTAAACACATTTTGAGTAATTGTGGCCACAGTTTTAAATTTATGGGCATCGATAACGTTAAATTTGATATTAGGGGCGGTCCGCAATCCCTAATCCTAGAGACCCGTGAGTTGGAGTGGCAGCTACAACTAGACGCTTTCTCCTATCCGGGACTGAATGACAATTGTAATATCGCTTCTATTTTAAAATACAGAAGCTATCTTAGGTAACCGACACTGCACGGTACAGTTGTCAAACTATTGTAGAACTTAGAACTGTGTTAACAGTTAGTTTTTAATAGGTTTATTTATTTACTTTTTAAGATCAATGTATTGGTTGTGAATTGTGTGATTGAAGTGTTGTAGGAAAAGCCCCACATTTAGTGTTGGGCTTATATTTACAATCTACCACTCATACCTAGTTAGTTAGCTAGGTAGCAAGTTTGAAACTGTTTGCTTGTTTTATTGTATTTTGTGACACATATTTTATATATGTTTCAAATATATTTTTTATTAAGGTATGTTGTTTTAAATGTGCCTTGAACTGTTCAATTAGAAGTGACATCAATAGCACGTCACTAGAAGTTTTTAAATCACGAGAGTTGGCGCTCTGTTATTGCTGATGAAGCTTCTGTACTAGCAGGAGCGAAAACGCTGTTATTTGTTTGAAATAAAGTGCGTTACAATATTTTTGAATCCTTGGCTTGTTCGGATGCCTGTTACACATGGTTAACTTTTTTGAGAAAGTCACCAAGGCCCTGGACAAGGGAAAGACAGTGCGTATCACCTATATAGACCTAGCCAAGGCATTTCACACAATCCCACACAAAGATATTATAGAGAAACTCTCCCAAATTGGAATTAACGCCTACATTACTAGATGGATAGCGAAATGACTCACCAACAGAGCACAAACTGTCAAAATTGTTGGCTTCACCACTAGCAAAGACCAGTCATCAGTGGCATACCACAGGGTTCTGGGCCCCTTACTGTTTGGAATCTATTTCTCAGAAGTCCAGGCAAACTTGGATGGCCTGTGGCTAACCAAGTTCACTGATAACTGCAAATTGGGAGCAATTATTGAGTCCCCCAATGATGTTAATATACAGCAGACAGGATTAACATAGACAAATGATTGGTGCAAAAGCCACAGATTAAAGCTAAATGCAAAAAAAATCTATTATTATTATGTTGATAACAATCTGAACTTTGACCGCCATGTATCCACAGTAGTAAGGAAATCCTTCTATGTGGCACATCGTATAAGTAAAGGCATCACATCTAGTTCTGTGGATGTTATAATGCCATTATACTCATCCCTCATTAGACCAATAATTAAGTACAATGCCCCCTTTTACATGTACCTCACCATAGGGCAGAGATTTCTCACCAAGAAATTAAAGGGTATGCAAAACAAATGACTAAAAGCCCTGTCACTGTATTCTGTCTCCTACAGGTTACTAATGGGTGATCTGTGTCTGGCTTGCAGGGCAGTCTCTGTCCCAGCCCTGATGGAAATGCTACACATTCGTAAATCAAACTGCACAAAGGTCACTCGCCCCAGGGATCTTAACCTAGCCTCTTACATGAACAGGTCATGCTGGAGAGATAGATATATCTCCCAGAGACTGCCACTTCTCTGAAACAAGCTTCCAATTCATGTGAAACAGAGCCCTTCCCTGACCTTCTTCACATGCAACCTAGATCAATGGATGGGTGACTGCAAATTCACTCTTGGGGGTGACACCTATGTTCCTCCTGAACAGAGGAAGTCGGTGTTAACTACCATAGACCATTAGCTCTGTGAACTTTACTCATCTAACCACCAACAAGTGAGCCAACTCAGGATAAATATGGCTAGGCTTGTAAGGGCTCCAGGCCTGTTAGCCTACTAACCTTCTATGAACCTATGGACATTTTCATAGAATTTGGCATTTTAAACCTGAGCACTCATTAGTTGCAAACCTGTTTTTTTTCTCATACTTACTATTTATAATACTGTCTGGTTGCTTTATTAAGTGTTCTTTGACTAGAACAGGTTTTAATTTTGCATGTAGATGCAAAAGAAAATTATAATGACATTACAATAATCGCCAGAAAATTTAAAAAATCACAGGTATAATCCCTGGATTTCATCTCATGAAAGATGAGTTTCATTTTTTGAGAACTATGAAATCAGTTTCCTGTAAAATGTGCTAAATGTATTCTGTTGAGTATACATAAAACAGAGTTAAACATTTTCACCATTAGAGAGGGCCATTGTCATACCATAACATCTCTCAGAGCATGCCACAGTATGTTGTTGAAGACTGTAATTTTAATTATCTCGTAGCATACTTGAATGTCTTTTTTTTAATATTAATTTAATCTAGGCTGTTGTTACTAAACAGCGGCCTTGATAAAACCTGCCCTTGGCCAATATTAAAGTGCAGAATCATTTCTTTTCATTTCAGAATTTGATTATGAGATTATTTTATTACCGGCACTGGTTTGATATACCTGTGTATAGAGTATGGCACTTCACATGTAGTAACATTTTTCCTTTTTATTATAGGAATATCAGTTTCAGTAATGTGCTCCTATGAATTACCAAGCCATTTTTGCTCATTCCCTCCGGTACAGCTCTTTTGAGTGTGTGCGTTTAACTCCCAGTGGGCATGGCTTAAGCCTTTAAAAAATGAAGTTATCACCTTACAGTTCTAGAAAATACTCATTGAGCTAGGTCAAATATCAACAGTTGTGTTTGCCATCACATATGCTTCAAGACAAAATACCCTGGTACCTTGTAGGTAACATGGTTTTGGAATTATTAATGCAAATATGAACAATCAATATCTGACGCCTAGAGGAGCAGTAGAAGTTAACTGCAGAAGACGCCTGGAGGAGCACTCGACTGTAATATAACTCTGAAGTTTGTAATATAGCAGTGTGCCTTACTTCATTTACCAATGTTAAATAAATGTATAACAGCTAATTGTTTTACCCTTCCTTTCAATTGACAGTTCAAGATGTAATATAATGCAAATGGAGACACCCCATAAAACAACAAAAACGTAACTCCTTTTAACAGTGATCAAATGTTTATGTTTACTAAGACGTGAATGCAGATACATATTTTAACATGCAAGTCAAAAATATATTATTTATGAAACTACCACAACCGAAAATACTTTCAAAATATTAACACTACAGCAAACAGTAATTTAATTCCGGTAACAACATTTACAGAATGAGGTTTGGTATAATGGTTAAGGTATTTAACTCACAGATGCAAGGTACAGTGTTTGATTTTTACCTTTGGGAAGGAAATTAGTTAGGCTTAGAATGGCCTATTAAGGAAGCCAGCCTAGCAACTAGCTATGAGCTAATGGCTCAGTTAACTGGCACTGCTCTCTTTTGGTATCCTTTGCCAGAGGTCCAGAGTATTTCTGCTTGTATCCAAGCCATCCAAAGCTAAGAACAAAAAATTCAGCTTATTTTAAGTTTGAGTTGCACTTTTTCATCTATATTTTTCTGTTTTACTGAATAAATTTGTGGCTTTTTAACTGTTTTTCCTGTCTGTGCCTGTTTATAACCTGCACTTGCTTTGCACTGAAATATTGCTTTGTTAGCATAGGCTAGAATCAGGCTTGCTGAATCTAGCCTTTTTTTTCATACACTTGAACTCATATCCAGCCATCTTACATTAAGAAGGGCTCTCCTGCACCCTTGTGGCAGAAGAGTGTGGATATAGGCTTGTTTGAGCTGGGGATTGTGGAGGAAGGATCATTGTGTGATTTACTATTGGCAGACTAGTTTAAAACTGTTTAATTTCACCTGCATATAAGCCTCACACAGCACAAATGGGTTAATGGTGCCTTGTATAGACACAAATGCCTAGAAACTAGTTTTTCCCTAGACACCAGTCAGTGAAACCCTCCCAGGTTGCCTGCTGCTCTGCGGGCAATGCAGCTGAACACCTCAGCACTGCAAGCAACTCAGCTAAGCACTGAGTGGCATCGGCCCACTTTTCATCCCCGATCCTCTATAAAATAAGTCCCCTTGTTAATCCCAGAGCAATAGCTGATCTAATTTGCTCTCACAAATTAGTACTTAAGAATTACCTGCTACTATGGACAGCCAGTTTCCCAACATTTCTCCAGCCAGCATGACTGGCATGAGCATACTGAGACAATGCAGCAATTACCTCATGTATACTGACAACCACTTGCTCCTAAAGCAAACAAATAGAGTATGTGAGATATGTAACAATTCCATGAAACTAGAATCAGTCCTCTCACTTAACAATAAACAAGACATCAAACAGATTGTCAGCACACCCACTTCTCCACTCACACAAGATAAAGTCAAGACACATAAACCTACATATGTGTAGGTATACACTAAGAGCCTGCCAAAAGACCAGAGACCTCCCAAGTGCAAAAAAAAATTTATGCATAATGGTAAATAAACAGAATCCACCACTGCACATAACAACACACATATCAGTGGCTCAGCAGTTAGACCCCCAAGGCAAAGCACCTGAAAACCTAATGTCCTAGTCATAGGTGACTCAATAGTGAGACACACAGATATCTCCCTCACCAGGATGAACAAGGAGAAGGTCAGGGTAAGCTGCCTCTCAGGTGGCAGGATCCATCAAATCATGCACGCACTCAAGTCACTCAGCAAAAATTACCATTATGACTCTGTCATAGTACATGTTGGAGTGAATGTCTTGAGACATACCTCTCTGAACCATATGAAGAGAGACATGACTGAACTCTCAGATTATGTGCCCCAGGCAGGTATGTCCCTAGTTCTAAGCAGCATTCTACCTTCACCTAGGATGACTCCACAATACAGACAAAAAATAATTGATTTCAATAATTGGCTTAGCTTCTGGTGTCACTCCAGGGGGATCCAGTATCTAACAGCATGGGAAGACATGGTTCACCTGCCTCCTCAAGATTTTCAGACACTTGCCTCCCCCATAGTGCCATTTTAGGCAATGTCAAAACAACAAAACTTCCAACATAAAGAAATCCACTAGAGACAAAATCAAGTCCTGCTAGGAGCCTAAACAGTAAGCTGTACTCCCTGGAAGCACTCCTCACCTTGGAAGATGCCGACTTCTGTGCAGTCACTTTGACTTGGTTCAAGGCCACAGAGAGCACCCCAGTCATACAAGGCTACAATGCCTTTTACACATTCAGACCTTAAAACAAGCATGAAAGAACCAAAGGTGGAGGTGTATCCATCTTCATTAAATCCAAATACACCTCAAGACTTGTAAAATAGTATGACTCTCCTGAGCTACTCCAGGTTGAAATAACTATAGGCAAAATAACCTACCACATCATCACTAGCTACAGGTCCCCCACCATGAACCAGGAGAAGCACACTGCCTACCTGGACTTGCTAGAGTCGCTCAGTATACAGACAAACACCTTGGTCATGGGAGATTTCAACTATCCTTCTATTGATTGGGCGACTGATATAAGTATAAATACAATCACTCTGAGGTTCCTGGATGTGTGTTAATTCAAATGCCCTAGAACAGACGGTCTGCACCCCCACAAGGAGTTCAAATGCCCTAGACCTACGGCTCAGGAATATGGGGGGGGGGTCACTGCACTACCCTCGTGTGTTGCCCTCCCTGGTAAGGTCAGACCATAAATCAGTCTCATTTGAAGTAAAGATCAGACCTGACACCCCCACAGGATAAAAAAAACTAAAAAATTTCTCCAAAGCAAACTATACCCTACTAAGCAATGGTATAAAAAGTTTCAAAGTCCTTGCTAACACAGCCAATGATGCACAAGAGGACACAAATGCCGTACATAGCACTTAAACAAATGTATTGACTCAGCTGTACCTGACAGGACTAAAGCCAGGTCCTCCCAAAAAAAAATTAGCCGCCCTAGTGGATTGTATGTATAAATAAGTTACATAACAAAAGAAAGAAACTGATATCTAAGAACAAGAGGGAATTTACTCAACAGAGAAAGAATACCCTCCACAGCTTGAACAAGCAAATCAGATATCTTGTAAAGTTTTCTAAGGCTAGTTACAAGACTAAATTAGCATCCCTACCTAAAGACAATCATAAGGCATTCTTTAGCTACATACAAAACCTAAAAGGGAATGCCCAGCTGTGTGCTGAACTTATAATGGATCGTACCACTCACAGTGAACGTGAGGAAATTGACAACCTGCTAACTAACAGGTTTGGTAATAACTTCACCCCCCTGTCCCCACCAGCCATACTCCAAAGCATTCCTGACACCAGTGCTCTACCAATTATCTCCAAAGAATAAGTCATGCAAGCGCTCTCCAAGGCCAAAAAAGACAGCCTCTATGGGACCAGAAAACATCTCAGGTTGCTTACTAAAGAATCCAAAACAAGACCTATTGGAACCACTTGGTACTTTTTATCCATAGCCTGAGGACTGGCTTTGTTCCAGCAGAGTGGAGAACAGCAACAGCAATCCTTTTGCACAAAGGGGGTCCATCAACCAACCCAGGAAACTATCGACCCATAAGCCTAACCAGCCTTATCTGCAAGGTCATGGAAAGAATCATCATAGACCTTATCAACAAGGACACAGGCATTCTTCAAACTCTTAACCCAACTCAATTTGGCTTCATTAAGGGTAGATCATGCTTATTAAACCTGTTGAACTTCTTTGATAATGTCACCAAATCCCTGGATGAGGACAAAACAGTAAATACTGCCAATCTTGATTTAGCCAAGGCATTTGACACAATCCCCCACTCAGGGATCATTGAGAAGCTCTCCTAGCTGAGAATTAACCCATACATCACTAGATGGATAGCGAACTGGCTCATCGACAGAACTCACGTTGTCAAAGTTGGGGAATCCACCTCTACCAGCAGACAAGTAGGGGCAGCTCATGTTATTGGGCTGCAGGACTGCAGCCCCCCCCCCCCCAGCTTTAAAAAAGAAAAGAAAAGAAAACAGAAAGAAAACAAATGCAAGTCCCGGAACATCACGCATGCGCACTTCTGGGATTTCTCGATATTCAAACTGCTGGTGAACCAGTCTAGAGCATGTGCACAGAAGTCCGGACTGTCTCACCAGCTGTCTGGATTAGGAAGACAGTATTCAGCAGCAGAGATCCCAGAAATCTATGCAGTTACAACTGCATGGACTGGAAGGGGATCGGACTGCAACATTTGCAGGCTGGGTAACACCCAGCTTGCTCTCGCAGGAAGGACTTGCTCTCGTTGCGAGCTTTTGTACTGGCATGAATGGATGAACTTGCAGCAATGGATTTTACTGAAGGAAACTGGGCATTGGACATTTACAATGGACTTTGGGCTCAGGTAGTGTGTGTGTGTGTGTGTGTGTGTGTGTGTGTGTGTGTGTGTGTGTGCGCGCGCTAACCGATGGTAAGCAGGTAAAACATCTGGATTTCTAAAACTTCTGGAAAGTGAAACTGGATGTTGCGATTTGAGTTTCCACTTAATCATTCAGTAAGTGATGATTTGCAGTATGGTGTCATGTTCAGATTTAAGAAGTGATAGGTGTTGTGAAAAATGTTTTTTTCACAGCAATCTTTAAAATCCAGGAAGTTCAGCAAGCTTATACATCATATGAATTATGCATATGGAGATTTAGTTTTCATAGTAACATACACTAGTTGAGCAGAGGTAATGTGCTAAATAAAATATCTTCTCATTTGTCTGGAGTCTGTCAAGGCTTTCCTTTAAGAAGAAAGTGATCAAGAATATGTAAAACTTACTGATGAGAAATGTTTATCAAAATCAACAGCTTTGACGGAAAATCATATCATATTTAAAATATCTGACTGCTAAGTAACCAGAGACACAGAAAACCATACTTCAACTGCACAAGATGTTGAAAAGGTTTTTGTACTAAGTGGTCTGTTCTCAGACAAGACATTGAAAGGTTAACTTTCATTACTTTTCCACTCTGAAAATTCATTTTCATCAGCATTATTAGCCAGACAGTGGGTTAATATGTAGCTATGTGTGATTCCCAGACATAAAGTTAAATAGAAGGTTTCAGGACTTTTGTGACAAAGGAAATCTTTTTTTTTTCTCATGAACCCTGACAATACTACATAAATTGTCACAGACGTACACAACATTCAATGGCCAAGCATCCAAGTACTTGAAGTGGAACACATTTACTTTATATATATATATCTTTGTGTGTGTGTGTGTGTGTGTGTGTGTGTGTGTGTGTGTGTGTGTGTGTGTGTGTGTGTGTGTGTGTGTGTGCAAAATGCCCCAGTTAAAACTACCTGGTGGCTAAAGAGAACTCAGGAAATATACCTGTTAGCTCGACTCAAACCCTGTACCTTGGGAGCAAGTAGCAATAGCTTGAATTCCCTATCCACCACCACTTGTGAAACTTTTGTCTCATATTTATGTTCTTGTGAAATTTGTGGTCAGACTTTTGTTCTTGTGAAATTTGTGGTCAGACTTCATATTCTTCAGAAAGTACATGGTAACACAAAACCTTTCATTCTAGCAATTTTCTGTTTAAAAGAACAATATTTGAAATTTGTCCCTATTTTTGAGGCTGTAATCCCCCATTATTGGCTTTGTCTAGGTTTTTTTGTGCTAAGAGGTTAAAAGCTATGATGAGAACTGAATTCACAAAATAATAGCATTTAAGTTTCAGTCTATGGGTCTTTCAAGAAACAGCTGATTTGGCATAGTGGTATGCTGCTATGCCTCAAGTACACAGGGTAAAGGGTTCAAGACTTGGCAGTGGATGCATGCTGGTAACACAGCATTTTATTCTAGCAACTTTCCAAGATTATACAAGCAATGTTTAAAATGTGTCCCTAGTTTTTGGGCTTTTGCACCCCCCCCCCCAAATAAATTTTGGCTTTTTCCAGATTTCTTGTGCTTCAAAGTTGAGAGATACAGTTGAGTGTCGAGTGGATTTTAAAAGGAGCTGAGAGCTTGAAGAGAAGTTTAATGCTGCTTATGCTAAGTCTGCTTGTATTGTTAATAGCACAACAGGTAGTGTATGTGCTTTTGATGCAGAAGGCTGTGGGTTCTACTCCCACAGTATATAGATGCATTGCTGATACTGTACTTTGTTGTACTTTTAAAGGGGGTAGATGCTGCAGTCCTGAGAATGCCCTCTTTGGCAGAGATACCTAGTAATGATGAACCTGTTATCAGTTTGCTATCCATTCCCTATTGAAATATTACTAGCTTATCATTTATTTTAATGTAACACAGGCAATTTATTCCTCAACGGCAACAGACACTTTATTTGTAGATGAAACAATGAAATATAAAGTTGCTTGCTAGCAACAACCTCTTCATTAGTTACAGATCTCTTTAATGTGGAATTATTTAGATGACTTTTACTTCTGCAGAAACTGTGAATATTTACTGATGCTGGTGGATTGTAGAAGTTTGAGTAGACTTTTATGATGGAAATGTTCTGAACATTCCAATGCCAGACACACTAGTCATTGGTGACTCCATAGTCAGACACACTGACGTCCCGCTCACCAGACTGAGTAAGGAGAAGGTCACAGTAAGCTGCCTGTCGGGCGCTAGAATCCGTCACATAACGCAAGCACTCAGGTCTCTCAACAGCAGGTACAAATATGACTCAGTCATTGTCCACGCTGGTGTAAACGACCTGAGACGTACCTCCTTGGACTACATGAAAAGAGACATTGAGGAGCTCTCTGATTATGTAGCCCAGGCAGGTATGACCCTGACCTTGAGCAGTATCCTACCTTCACCAAGAATGATGCCACAATACAGAGATAAGATGATCAGCTTTAACAATTGGCTTAAACACTGGTGTCATTCAAAGGGGATCCAGTATCTGTCTGCCTGGGATGACATGCTGGACAAGCCACGCTGCTTCGCAAGGGACGGCTTGCACCTGTCACCCTTGGATTCCGGATATTGGCAAAGGCTCTTGCCACCCCATAGTGCCTTTTTAGGCAAGGCTCAAATTCTAAACCTACCACCCTAGAACACAAAAAAGGAAAAAAACTAAGGGTAATGCTGCTCAATGCCAGAAGTCTAAATCTCAAAATGCACGCACTCGAGGCCCTTCTCAGTATGGAGAACATCGATGTCTGTGCTGTGACAGAAACCTGGTTCAAGGCTCCTGACAGCACCCCAGCGCTATCAGGTTTTACCTCATATCATGCCCGGCCCCAAAATCCGGACAATACCAAGAAAGGAGGGGGGGGTATCCATATTCATCAAGGACACCCACACCTCAAGACTGGTGGCAATGCACGATGCATTGGAGACCATCCAGGTGCAATTAACCATAGGCAAGACTGCTCTGCAAATTGTAGCATGTTACAGGCCACCCTCACAAACTCAGGAACCTCACATGGCCTTCCTGAAAACACTAGAGGGGATAAATGTATCACCAAACACCATCATACTAGGTGACTTCAATTACCCTAATATAGACTGGGAACACTACTCAAGCCCAAACACCCTAGCCCAAAAGTTCCTGGAATTCATAAACTCAAATGCCATGGAACAACTAGTCACCATCCCCACAAGAGGAGATAACATACTTGATCTCATCATCATGAACATGGCAGCACAATGTTCTACACCGGAAGTATACCCCTCACTGGTGAGATCAGATCACAAACTAATCTCGCTGGAGGTCTTCATCCCACCCCCACCTGAAATAAAAAAGACCACAGTAAAGAACTTCTCAAAAGCCGACTTCACACTTCTAAAGACTAGTGTGGTCTCCTTTCAGGCCCCCGAGCCGGCGGAAAACAATACTCAAGCCGCTGAATCACTTACAAATGCCTTCTACCAGCACCTGCAGGACTGCATGGATAAGGCAATCCCAAGCAAAACAAAGACTCTTTGTACCAAAGGCAAGCGTCCAGTCTGGTGGACCCCAGCCATAAACAAACTCTACAACAAAAGGAGGAAGCTACTACAAGATAGAGCAAAATCCTTAAAAGGTAAGACACCCTTGATCACTATAAGTAAAAAACTAAGAGCTCTCATAAAATCATCCAAAGCAAATTTCGAGAGAAAAATAGCTAAAGACTCAAAAGACAATCATAAGGCCTTCTTTAGCTATGTTAGAAACCTAGGAGGAAACTCCCAGATATGCTCAGAACTAGTTCAAAATGATGTGAAGATTACTGATCCTACAGACATTGCCAACATACTGGCTGACAGGTTCAGTGCAAACTTCTCCCCCAAAAGGAGAGATATCTATACCAAACGAGTGCAGCCCCCAAACATCTCCAGCGCCCA
This sequence comes from Protopterus annectens, assembly GCF_019279795.1. Classification (NCBI taxonomy): domain Eukaryota; kingdom Metazoa; phylum Chordata; order Ceratodontiformes; family Protopteridae; genus Protopterus; species Protopterus annectens. The sequence goes on along the minus strand of NC_056731.1, from coordinate 1,500,060,662 downwards.
AGTGAGAACTGCTCTCTCCAAAGCAAAAACACAGCATCCATGGGACCTGATGGTGTCCCCGGCTGTGTGCTCCACGAACTCAATGAGGAATTAAACCCACAGCTAGGACAGCTGTTTAATCAAAGTCTTACCTCTGGATACGCACTCCAGGAGTGGCGCACTGCAACTGTGGTCCCACTTCACATAGGTGGTGCCTCCACAGAGCCTGGAAATTACCGTCCCATTAGCTTGACAAGCCTTATCTGCAAAGCCATGGAGAGGATCATAATGGACCTCATAAATAAAGACATAGGGAATTTGCAGACTTTGGATCCAACCCAGTTTGGCTTTGTCAAAGGCAGATCATGCCTTTTAAACTTGGTTGACTTTTTCGAAACAGTCACCAAAGCCATTGAAGAGGGAAAGGCAGTCCATACAGCCTACCTCGATCTGGCTAAGGCCTTCGATACAATACCCCACTCGGGTATCATTGAAAAACTCATCAGCTTAAATGTTAACCCATACATCACAAGATGGGTTGCAAACTGGCTGAGTGACAGAACCCACAGGGTCAGAGTTGCTGGCGCCATGTCAGACTCAAAGCCTGTCACAAGTGGTGTCCCACAGGGCTCAGTCCTGGGCCCACTCTTGTTTGGCATCTACTTTTCCAAAGTACAAGCAAACACAGGAGGGTTATGGCTGACAAAGTTTGCAGATGACTGCAAACTGGGCGCCATAGTAGAAAACACATCTGACACAGATATCCTTCAGAAGGGTCTCACAGAAATGGATAACTGGTGCCAGAGCCACGGCCTAAAGTTAAATGCCAAAAAATGCATAGTCATACCCTTCGGGAAAAACAAGGTTACCCCTAGCTACCAAATAGGTGGCAATCCACTGAGCACAGAAGAAGTTATCAGGGACCTGGGGACCCAGGTTGATAGTAGTCTGTCATTCGACACCCATGTAGCTAAAGTAGTTAGGAAGACCTTCTACATTGCCCACCTTATCATGAAGGGATTCTCATCTAGATCAAGGGAGGTCATAGTCTCCCTTTACTCATCACTCATCAGACCAATGATTGAGTACAATGCCCCATTCGGAATGTATCTGACCCGACACTTGCAGCAGCTGGAGAGGCCACAAAGTTCCTCACCAAAAGGATAAAGGGTCTCAAAAATCTGTCCTATGCTGCCCGACTGAAAGAACTCCAGCTCTATTCAGTTGCTTACCGCTTGCTCAGAGGTGACCTTTGCCTAACATACAAGGCCATGTCAAACCCAGATTTGATGAATATGCTTCACCTCAAAAAATCTAGATCCATCAGAGCCACAAGGGCGGGAGACTTAAACCTCGACACGGCTATTAATAGGACGTGCTGGAGGGATAGATTCATCACCCAAAGACTCCCTATGCTGTGGAACAAAATCCCGGTACATGTGAGGCAGAGCACCTCGCTGGCCTTGTTCAAGAGAAATCTTGACCAATGGATGGGAGATCGCAGATATACCCCAGGGATTACCTCAGTGTCACTGCTCGACAGAGGCACAGCAAAATAATGGGTATAGTTCCCCATACTAAAGGGGTGGCGTAAGCCACAAAACGATGGGCTAGGCTTGTAAATGCCCTCGGGCAGATAGCCTAGTATGAACCTATGAACCTATGAACTTATGAACTGGGCAGTTTTGTCATTACTGGTGCATGCATTTTGTTTCATTGTTTAGGTTCATAGGTTCATAGGTAGGTACTAGACTATCTGCCCGAGGGCATTTATAAGCCTAGCCAGAGTGTGTCAGCTTTCGCCTCCCCATTGATTAATTAACTGAGCCTCTGTCAAGAAGAGCCAATAAAGTGATCCCAGGGGTGTATTTTCTGTTACCCATCCACTTGTCAAGGTTTCTCTTGAAGAGTGTTAGTGAGGGGCTCTGCCTAATGTAGTTAGGAATTTTGTCCCAAAGCATGGGGAGACTCTGTGACAGGAATCTATCCCTCCAGCATGTTCTATTTATTGTTGTGGTGAGGTTTAGCTCACTAGAGCGAGTGGCTCGAATTTCTTTAGGTGGAGCATGTCCATCAATTCTGAGTTGGACATGGCTTTGTAAGTCAGGCAGAGATCACCTCTGAGTAAGTGATATGCCACCGAGTACAGCTGGAGTTTTTCCAGTCAGGCTGCATAGGACATATGTTTGAGACCAGTAATCCTCTTGGTGGAGTACTTTTGTGGTCTTTCCAGCTGTTGGAAGTGTGTTGTGAGGTACATCCCAAATGGGGCATTGTACTCTATGATGGGTCTGATGAGTGACGAATAGAGGGGCACTATAACCTCTTTATTTCTAGATGCAAACAGTTTAGTAATTAGATGGGCAACATAGAAGGATTTCCTAACTACTTTGGCAATATGATTGTCAAAGGAGAGATTACTATCTGCCTGGGTCCCCAGATCTCTTATTACCTCTTCTGTATTAAGGGGGCTGCCACCTATGTGGTAATTCATGGGTGTTTTGTTTTTCCCAAACGGGATGACTATGCATATTTTGGCATTTAGCTTGAGACCATGACTTTGACACCAGGTGTCCATCTCAGTAAGGCCCTTTTGAAGAATGTCTATGTCAGCCGGAGAGTCAATTATGGCTCCCAGTTTGCAGTCATCGGCGAACTTGGTTAGCCATAGTCCTCCTGTGTTTGCCTGTACTTCTGAGAAGTATATGCCGAACAGTAGGGGTCCCAGGACCGAGCCTTGTGGGACACCACTTGTGACTGGTTTAGAGTCGGACCTGGAGCCTGCTATTCTTACCATGTGAGTTCTGTCTGTAAGCCAGTTGGCAACCCATCTTGTGACATAGGGGTTTATGTTTAGGCTGGTGAGGTTTTCTATAATTCCCAAGTGGCGAATGGTGTCAAAAGCCCTGGTGAGGTCAAGGTAGGCTGTGTGAAGTACCTTCCTCTCATCTATGGCCTTGGTGACTATCTCAAAGAAGTCACCCAGGCTTAGTAGGCATGATCTGCCCTTAACAAAGCCGAACTGGGTCGGGTCAAGTGTTTGGAGGTTCCCAATGTCTGTGTTAATGAGTTCCATGATGATGCACTCCATAGCCTTGCAGACCAGGCTAGTCAGGCTTATGGGGTGGTAGTTACTAGGGTCAGTTGTGGCCCCTCCTTTTTGGAGCGGAATAACCGTTGCTGTGCACCATTCTATGGGCACGTAGCCTGTGGAGAGGTTGAGGTTGAACAGTGTGTTTAGGTGGGGGGTTAGTTCATTCTGTAGTTCGTGCAAGACGCAGCCTGAGACACCATCTGGCCCCATTGACGCTGTGCTTTTGGCTTCTGAAAGGGCTGTTTTCACCTGTGCGTCTGTGATTTCCAGGACACTACACTTTTCTGGTATTGTTGTGGGCCCTTTTGGGGGTGAGAGGGGGGTGAAGTTTGCACTGAATCTATCTGCCAGGATGTTGGCAATATCAGTGGGTTCAGTATATTTTGTGCTATTTTGCACTAGCTCAGAGCATATCTGCGAGTTGCCACTTAGATTCTTGACATAGCTAAAGAAGGTTTTGTGGTTATCTTTCTAATCCTTGGCTATTTTTCTTTCGAAGTTAGCCTTGGAGAATTTTATGAGGGACCTTAGTTTCTTACTGATACTGATCAGGGATGTCTTTCCTTCTTGGGATTTGCTTTTTTTCTGAACTAGTTTCCTCCTTCTATTGTATAGCCTGTTTATGGCAGGGGTCCACCAGACTGGTTTCCTTCTCTTAGGGGAGTGAGTCTTGGTTTTGCTAGGGATGACATGATCCATGCATCCTTGTAGGTGCTCAGAGAGTGCATTTGTAAAGGTTACTGCATCTTGGACACTGTTATCTTTTAGCGTGGGGGCTGTGAAACTTACCACCTCTGTCTTAAGTAAGGTGAAGTTTGCTATAGAAAAGTTTTTCACTGTGGTTTCCTTGGTTGAAGGTGGTGGTGTGGTGTGGATATCCAAAGTGATTAGTTTATGGTCTGATTTAACCAGTGATGGGTTGACCTCTGGTGTGGAACACCTGTCGCCCATGTTGGTGATGACCAGGTCCAATATGTTTTCACCTCTGGTAGGGGAGTTTACCAGCTGATCCAGGGCATTTGAGTTGATAATTCCAGGAAGCGCTGGACCTGGGAGTTTGTACTTGAGTAGTTTTCCCACTTAACGGTAGGTAATTGAAATCGCCCAATATCAGGGTGTTCGGTAGGACCTTCATGTTTTCCAGTGTCTCCAGAAAGGCAGAGTGGTGGTCCTGGGTCATGGAAGGTGATCTGTAGCAGGCCACAATTTGCATTACAGATTTGCCTGATGTTAGTTGCACATGGAGATGATCTCAGAGGTATCATGGTGCGCCACTAACCTGGAGGTGTAGGTATCCTTAATGAATATGTATACACCTCCTCCTTTTGTGTTTTGGTCCATGTTCTGTGGCTAAAATGTGTGGTATGAGTTGTAGCTCAGCAGTGCTGGGGTGCTCTGTGGAGCCTTGAACCAGGTTTCAGTACTGCACAGATGTCGACGTTCTCCATACTGAGGAGTGCTTCGAGCGTGTGCATTTTGAAATTTAAACTCCTGGCATTGAGTAGCATAACCCTCATTTTTTTATTTGATCTGTTTACGGAGGTGGATTTGACTTTTGAGCCTTGCCTAAAAAAGGCACTATGGGGGCAGCAAGAGCCTTGGCCAGTATTCAAAAGCCTAGGGGTGACAGGTGCAAGTCGTCTCTTGCGAAGCAATGAGTCCTGTCGAGCATGTTGTCCCAGGCTGATAGACACTGGATACCCTTTGAATGACACCAGAAGCTTAGCCAATTGTTGAAACTGGTCATATTTTCTTTATACTGCGGTATCATTCTTGGTGAGGGCAGGATGCTACTAAGGGTCAGGGTCATACCCGCCTGGGCTACATGATCAGAAAGCTCTTCCATGTCTCTTTTCATGTAGTCCAGGGAGGTATGTCTCAGGTCATTCACACCAATATGAACAATGACAGAGTCATATTTGTACTTGTTCTGGAATGACCTGAGTGCTTGTGTTATGTGGCAATTCTGGCTCCCGACAGGCAGCTAACAGTAACTTTCTCCTTGTCCAGCCTAGTGAGTGGGACATCAGTGTGCCTGACTATAGAGTTGCCTATTACTAGTGTGTTAGGTATGTTATTTCGCATTAAGGGCTGTGATTGTGCGGCACACTGATTTTTTGTTTTATGTGTTGTCTGGTTTGTGACAGGAGGTGCAGGTTTTTTGGGTGTCTGCTTTGGAGGTCTGTGATGCTTTTGCAGGTTTTTATTTAGAGCCTCCGAGTATAATTTTGTGTATTTATGTGTATTTTTTGCCAGTGCTGGTTTAGTATGTCTATGTGAGGCTGGATGTGTGGTGCAAGTGTTAACCTTCTCCTCATGACTGCCTGTTCCAGTGTTGGGTGGAGAGAGCTTAGCCTCCAATTTAGCTATATAATTGCATCTCTCACATATGTTAATGTTTTGTGTGGTAGGAGGAGAGGGTTGTCTGTGTACATGAGGCAGTTGTAACATTGCCTCAGGATACTCAGGTTCACCAGCTGGACTGGAGAGTATACCTGAAATTGCCCTTTACTCATGCCTGAATAGTAGGGTGAGCCGCTTAATCACTTGGTTGGTGAGGGGTGAATAATGACCCTTGCCCTGCTGGAAAAATGTTCAAAACAATAAATTTAAAATGCCCTCTAACAGCTGTACTGTATTAAAGAGGAATATAATTTTATACAATCAGGAAGGTGTATCAAAGAACACATGTATGCTTCCTGTGCAAGGGACCTATGATTTGAAAACAGCCCAGAGTTAATCTTTATCTGCCATTGGCCAGATGTATTTTCTTTGAATGTGAGTTTCAATGCTGTTTCAATGAATGTGAGTTTCAAGCACAGAGAAGTTTTAATGCTAAGTCTATTTTCATTGTGCATTGCTTTGTTTAGCAGATGTGTGTTAGTGTTTGTGCTATAAAATGTAAAACAAAACTTTTAAATGAAATCCAAATCATTGTAGAAGTAAAGCAGTATTCACATTACAGTGTTTATGGTAAATGGGGCGAAATAGCCAAGTATTGGGACATTAGAATAGCTGCAGGGGGAGGCCCCATTTGACCATGATTTTGTGAGGTGGGAAGAGCGACAATCTCAGACAGCCCTGGCTGAACTATACGTCTTAACTGACCAGATTTTCACAGAATTAATAGATTTTTGCTTCTTATTTTTGGTTTGTTCCTCATAAAATTTGTGGTTTTCTGGCAAATCATTTAGGAATGACGTCACTAAATAATGACAGACATTGAGTTTCAGATTTCATACTTTTCAGAAAAATGCATGCTAAAGCAAGATTAGTACTGTTTGTTGTTGTTGTTGTTGTGTCTTTCGGCTTTTCCCGGTTAGGGGTCGCCACAGCAGAACTCCGGTCCGCTAATGATTGGTAGTTGATTTTTATGTGCCGAGTTACCAGCCCTGATGCACAACCTTCAACGAAGGTACGCCCATTCACGCATGTCTCCACGCAGAAGACGCTCTAGCTGAGAATCGAACCGGACAGTGTCTTACTGTGAGGCGACCGCTATGGTCCCCCAATATATTTGGCCTTGTCCAGATTTCCTGCATTAAGATGATGAGAGGTACATGCAAATAAATCACTTTATAGAATTAGGTATAGCCAAACCTTTCAACTGTCCCTGATTTTGGCTCAAAATGTTGCTCTCCCCCTAATAATCCCTCCGCAAAATGGCAGATTTGGAAGAAAACATGGAGGGTTCACAATTAATAAATAATTGTAATGATCAGAGTTATAGATTACTTTTAATTTCAGAAATGCATGTAGATTCTCTTATTTTGTAAGCTGCTCAAGTTAACAGTACTAATATTTAAAAAAGTGTCCCTTCTTTGACAGGTTCCTAGCTGTATTATGTGGCTATTTTATATTTTTGCATCACATTTTTAGTCCATTTTTCATAAATTTGTGATTTTCTGGCAGATTAGTGGCAAATCATTAAAGACTGAAGTTAGAAAATAATGACAGACATTTGAGTTTCAGATTTCATACCCTTCAGAAAATTCATACTAATGCAAGACCTACTATTCTATTATCATTCTAAGTTTATAAGAGCAATATTTAAAAATTGTCCTTATTTTTGGGCCTTTGTCCCACTTCTGTTTATGATCCAGATTTCTTGCTCTGAGGCTGAGAGGTATGACAAATATGTCAGGGCCATCACCGTCAGCCAGAGACATTTCAAATTCGGACATACTTGTTGCACCCCGCTCTCCCACGTAGTGACTCTGGATGTGTCCAAGCAAGGCAAGGAGCAGTTATGCAGTGTAAGTCTGCAGAGTATCTCCCCATCCAAAGTAGACACAAGCACTACAGTGGCTTTTCATCTGTCCTTGATTTTGCAGAATGTTCTTGGCTTTTCATCTGTCCTTGATTTTGCAGAATGTTCTGGTTTTCTGTCATATTTTTATACTGTTGATTTGTGCTTTTTCTTATTCAGAATATGCATGTCGTTGCAGTGCCTGTTGCTCTATGTTTAAGTAGCAATGCTTTAATGACCATCAGGTAAGCTTGTCCGAGACTGTAAGATGCAAGTAAGCTTTCATAAGCATACTGTTAAAGAATTAGCAACACTGAAAGCCTTTTTATTGTTTCCATGCAGAGAATATTTACATAACCAGATAGTGTATAAGCCTTAGGTATTGAAATGCATACGACAGTATTTGTAATAAAGGATAGGATTACAGTATTTTCAGAAGCTTATTACATTTGTTGGAGACTTGCAGTCATCTTTGCAGGCTTTACCCGTAAATTAAACAGAATGCCAATCTATCATGTGTGGTCCATAACCTGTGCAGTAATCCTTTAACCAATTTATTTTGAGGTTGTTTCTTGTTTGCTGTTCATTTTTTCCTTTGATCATGTTTTCGTCATGAAACAAGTAGATATTGTTGTCAGCCAGCAGGTCTTTTCTGGATAAGAAACATTTTTACAAGTGGGGGTATTGCTACTTTCATCATGTTACTTGGCACTTTTATAAAGCTGACTATAAACTATAATTAGAACTGGAGTTCAAGGAGAAGTGGTTTGAGTTGAGTGCTGCTTGTTTTTTTATACTCGAGTTTGACTGGTATTCCAGTAATGTATTTATAAAGTAATTTATTTTTTCATGCCTTGCAATCTTTTTGTTTCCATCTAGATATTAAGTAAGCTGTCATGTAGCCAATGCATCGAAATATTTTTATCTTCTACAATTCATTTTGTCTTGATTGGACTCTCATAATGGTGGTTTGGCAGTGGCACCCAGGGCAGCGTATTTAATTAAAGTCCTAATTGTTGGAGTTTTTAGCATAATTCCACCCATTTCTGGTTGGTCACACCCCTTCTCATTGGCCCCACCCATTCAGCTGTCTCCTGCAGCCCCCCCCCCTTTGATTTGAAGTCACCAGCTGCCACTGTAGACAAGTTACCAGTGGGAAACCACAAGGATCTGTGCTGGGCCCTCTACTGTTTGGAATATATTTCTCTGAGGTCCAGGCAAAAGCAGATGGCCTGTGGCTTACCATTTCCAGATGACTGCAAACTGGGCGCAATCATTGAGTCCCCCAACAATGTAAACATACTACAGAAAGGGCTGACACAAACAAATGATTGGTGCCAAAGTCATGGACTAAAGCTAAATGTAAAAAAAATGTTTCATTATCCCCTTTGGCAAAGAAGTAGCCCCTGCTAATTATGATATTGATAGCACTCCTCTAAACTCAAACCCAGTGGTGTGAGACTTGGGAACACAGGTTGACAGCAATCTAAACGTCAATCACTATGTGTCCATAGTGGTAAGGAAAGCCTTCTACATTGCACATCTCATAAATAAGGGCATCGCATCCAAGACTAAGAAGGTTATAACTCTGCTATACTCAACCCTTATCAGACCACTAATTGAGTACAATGCTCGCTTCTGCATGTATCTCACCAGACACCTGCAGCAACTGGGCAGACCACAGAGGTTTCTAACCAAGAGAAATCATGGCCTCCAAAATATGAGTTACACGAAATGACTGAAAGCCCTGTCACTGTACTCTGTATCATACAGGCTGCTGAAAGGTGGCCTGTGCCTGGCCTACAGAGCAGTTTCTGACTCTGCCCTAATGGAAAAGCTGCATATCCATAAATCAAATGGGACAAGAGTCACTCACTCCAGGTATCTCAACCTAGCCTGTTACATTAACAAAGCATGTTGGAGAGAGATATATCTCCCAAAGATTGCCACTCCTCTGGAATAACCTACCACTTCACATGAAGAAGAGCTCCTCAATGACCCTATTTAAGCGCAACCTTGACAATTGAATGGGTGACCATAAATTCACTCCGGGGGAGGCACCTATGTTCCTCATGGACAGGAGTAGTTGGTGCTGATCAAAGAATTGCTCTGTTAACAATGACCTTCTAACTATGGCAATTTAGGGTTCACAGGTTTTTACATGGCTAGGCTTGTAACGGCCCTAGGGCCATTAGCCTAGTGACTTCCTATGGACCTATGAATCTATGGAAATATTCATTTCAGTTTTCTCTTCACAGTATTTATATCAACTGTCTGACTCTGGTAATTAAAAAAAATGGTAGCCACTTCTTTTGTTTAAAAACATTTTCACAGTAGAATCCATGAAGCTTTCTAAGTTTATAAGAGCAATATTTAAAAATTGTCCTTATTTTTGGGGCCTTTGTCCCAGAGAGTGACTCTGATTCTCATATATTCCATAACAAGCAGAAATGTGTTATAGAATACTAAAATGTGCAGTTTGAGTTAGTTAGTTAGTTAGTTAGTTAGTTAGTTAGTTAGTTAGTTAGACCTAGAGGTCCGAAAAGGTAGAGCCCATATGCAGTGGAGGCCTGGAGCTTTTATTTCTAGGCCTTATTTGTATATGGGCAATACTCATTCACTCTTCAATGTCAAGCTAACTAACTTAACACTGGTAAGATTATGTTGAACAGAGTTTTGGGAATAGCAGAGAAGACCATAAATGTTAAGCACTATATGAGGAAGCAAGCCACTTGGATACTTAGGGAATGTTTCAAAAGAAAAAGAGGACATATATGTTGGAACAACTGATCCAGGAGGGTAGGATAGTGGAGTAGAATCAGTTTAAACAAACATTTAGTTTCAGAGAGAGAGTGACAGGATGTTATGCACTTCATTAAAATTGATTAGAAATAAGCAATGCAAGGAGGTGAAAGAAACAGCAGAACACATGCCATAGATAGATTGGTTACTAAGTGAAGCAAGAATGAACAATGCAAATATAAACTGGCTAAAGAGCAGATTCTATAAAGAGTTCAAAAAACAAAATGCAGCAGCAACAGGAAAGATGAGTTGAGATTTGGAGAGCATACTATGAATCATGTTAAGTGAAGATAAGTGCAGGAAAGTTATGTTACCCAACATGTAACCAAGTCCAGAAAATGTAGCCTACTTAAATATTTTTATACACTAGCCAGATTAAACAGGATATTTCCAGGGAAAAAGAATAATTTTTGGAAGTGTAAGACAGAGCAAAAGGAGGATTGGGATCATATTTTCTCAGCTTGTCAGGTGTTGTATGACTTTAAGTGATCTCTGTAAAATATGATGAGAAGGATCCTGAACAGATCTGTGGTGACAGAAAGAAGACACACGCTACTGAGCTGATATTCAATAAACAAAGGTAATCAGTAGAGCAAGATGCTAATAGGTCTTTTACTGCTTGTGTCTAAGAAATTAATAACAAGAAAATGGAAAACTAGCAGAATTCCTCAAATAGTGGAGGTACTAACAATAATGTAGTCATTCAGAAATTAGAATGGGGAATGTTTAGCTAGCATGTAGGTGCTGGAGTGGCAAAAGGGATCGAGTGGTTGGGCTGGTATAAGTAGGGCAAAGTTAGACAATAAATGTTTCTAAAGTATATATTTTCCTATCTTCTCATCTAAATTAAAGCTGTGATGCTGAAAACATTTGTCATTATTATAATTCTACATCTCTAGTTTGTTTTTGCAACCTAATGTATAATTTGTTACAATGCAGTAACATTAGACAGTTTGACAAAAATATAACTATACCTTCCTTTTATCTAATTTATGAGGGTCAACTGCAAGAGAAATATTGAGTGTGACATGCATGAGGACAGCATTGTATCATCATCTTCATCATCAACCCCCTTTTCCTATTTTCTACATGGGGTTGGAGTGTCATGTCAACTGTCGCCATCTCTCTCTATTTAATGCCACTCTCCTACCTTCCTCAACACTCATGCCTGATTGTCACAGGTGTTCTCTCTCTCACACAATTCATCCAACTCTTTGCTACATGCCCTCATTTTCCCTTGCCTTTTTCCTGTAAATTCCAAATCTTCTTCACCAGATGTCTTCTGATTTTCTGTTTATGTGCCTGAACCACTGTAATCTGTTCTCTTTGACCTTTTCTACAATTGCAGCTACTTTAGCTTCTGCTCTTATTTCCTCATTTCGTCATCTGTACCACAATGTGTATCCTATCACCCTTCTTCGATATTTCATCTCTATCACCTTTAGCTTCCTCAACTGTTCTACCTTTACTGCCCTGGTTTCTGTACCATATAGTAGTACTGGTCCACCATTGTTTTGTACACCTTCCTTTTCAGCTTATTTGGTATTCTTCTTTCCTACACCATCCCTGATAGTTTGTGCCATTTGGCTGCAGCTTTGACCTCCTCTTTCAGACTTTCCTTCTCATCATCCACTTCTCCAAGATACGTACATCTACTAAACTATTACAGTATTTTCCCTTCTATAGTAATTCTCATCTTCTTCTGATTTCCCCCATTTGCTGCTATTACAGTTGTCTTATCTGTACTCCGTTTCATCCCATGTGCCTTCAGTTTTGCATTCATTCTTCTCTCATTTTCTGTAGCTCCTGTTCAGAGTCTGTTTGTAAAGCCACATCATCTGCATACAACAGCTTTACAGATCTGTACCCTCTGACCTGTTTGCTTATATAGTCCATCACCAGTATGAACAGCAATGGGCTCAAAGCTGAAGCCGGATGCACACCACTCCCACTGGGAACTCCTCTGCAAGATCAAAGATGGTTTGCATTTGAGTCACTGGGTCTTTGTACATAGCCTGCACTCATTTTAGCAATGTTTCTTGGACTTCAAACCACTGCAGGACTGTCCAAATCAACTTTCTTGGGACCTTGTCATATGCTTTCTCCAAGTCAAGGAAAGCCTAGTTTGAATCTTTCCTTATCTCTAGCTTCTTCTCAACTACCTGTCTCATTGCAATTGTCAGGTCAATTGTGCTCCATCCTGATTTCATAGGTTCATAGGTTGGTACTAAGCTATTGGCCCTATGGCCTATACAAGCCTAGCCATAACAATTCCCTGGCTATTTCTTCCCACACTATTTACTTCCCTGGACCCCTGTCTAGCAGGGTGACTGACGTGATCCCTGGGGTGAATTTCCTTTCTCCCATCCAATCGTCAAGGTTCCTTTTGAAGAGGGCCAAGGAGGCACGCTGCTTGACATGTATGGGCAGTCTATTCCAGAGTCTGGGGAGTCTCTGGGTCAGGAACCTATCCCTCCAGCATGCTTTGTCTATTGTGATGACAAGGTTTAGATCCCTGGAGTGTGTGGCTCTGAGGGATTGGGATTTATTTAAGTGTAACATGTCCAGCAGCTCTGGGTTTGACATGGCCTTGTATGTTAAGCAGAGATCGCCTCTGAGTAGACGATATCCGACAGAGTATAGCTGGAGTTTTTTAAGGCGGCCAGCATAGGGCACAGGGCACCTGCACATCTCTCATCTTACTTTCTGCTACTCTGCATATTCATTTATCAACCTCCATCTCCAGAACTATCATGCAGTCTAATAAGAGTTTGATACCTCTGTACTGCCCACAATTGTGAACGTCCCCTTTGTTCTTGAACACTAGTACTAGTATGCCTATTCTCCAGTCATCTAAGATACTCCTTTATCTCCATACAGCTATGAGTACCCTCGGGAGCCATTTCTCTCATCTGAGCCTGCTTCTTTCATTGACTTCAATTTCCTTAATGCTGTTCTTTTATGATGAAGACTCCTCTTCTTTTATCATAGGCTTTGTCTGGGGCAGTACAGCTTCTGTAAGGTTTTCTTCATTTGGAATGCACTCTTTTCCTCAATATCACAACTCTGCTGTGGGGTATAGACTGAGATTATGAATACTTCCCTATAATAATTGCCATGAAACTAATTTTGGTGCCATCCATCACTTTCTTCTGAAGCCAAAATTCCTACACAATTCCCACACCTTTTTCTGCCTGTCCTCCTACTTCTGATTGTTGTAGACCCTGCATCCCATGCCAAGTTACTTTGCTGCACTGCCCTTCCATCTTGGATCCTGGATACATAGGATGTCCAGCCTCCTCCTTTCCATCATGTCTGTCAGTTAACCTACATTGAATGTAGCAATTCTTAGTTCATGTTTTGGCAGGGTGATTGGTTTTACATACAGTTTTCACTCAACAGAGCTATTCCACGTAACTGGACATAAGACAGACAGACAGTAGCTTATTGACACAGGGCTACTGGGCTTTATGGTGGGCACACCAGGGCACATACACCCCTCCCACCATTAGCATGGGTCCTTAACCCACTTATCACTGGTAAATACACATGCCCATTTGACAATATTAGTCAACATGACTGAAACACCTACAGACATATTTTACACTGTTGAGTGGTTAGCCCTGCAACGGTGCACAGTCTGTGATTTGTGTTCTTCTATCTTGAACATACTGTACACAACACTAGATGCCAAAGTGGCTGGTCTATACAACTCCATCCTCTATAAGGCACCATCTAGAGTCTGTGCTGCTGCCCACAGCTTCATTCTTGGGTAAGCTTGAGATGTAAACAGTCGGCATGTTTTTAGTAAATGGGAGGAGCCCCACAGAGATGCAGGGAGAACATGAAAAATCCATACAGTCATTGACCTGATGTCAAGAGTGAACCTTATACCCTGTGCATGAGAGGCAAAGCTCTTAGCAGTTATACCAACTGGTCTCTGCTGCACTGCTTGTATACCTGTTAATTATTTGTGGATGAAAGTGCTAGTAAAGCCCTTTAAAAATATTCATTACCATATTCCCCAACATACACACACACACACACACACACACACACACACACACACACACACACACACACAAGCATTCTCGTCCACATACACACTTACTAAAACATTTAATTAAGGCTTTTAAATGTTGTATTTCCCTATGAACAGTTTAATAAAATATATAAAGGAAGCGTTACTGGCCATAGACTATTAACTTGTTGCTGTGCAATTACTTACCATATTTACTAGGTGAGCATGCACTGAGCATGCACTGTTATAATGCATAAGCACTAAATGAGACTGCTAAATATTTTATAAGTATTAAATAATGTGGAAAGGAATAAACTGGTCCATGTATTCTGGTACGATGGGATAAATAAGGGTCAAAAAGTGGAGTCTGCATGTCCTCACCGCAGTCAAGTGACATTTAAAGACATGCAGGTAGGTGCGTGCATGAATGGGTGTGCCTTCCTTGAAGGTTGGGCATCGGGCTGGCAACTCAGCACCGTAAAATCCACTGCCAATCATTAGCGGACTGGAGTTCTGTTGTGGCGACCCCTAACTGGGAAAAGCCGGAAGACTTTAATAGAGGTTCTCCCGTTCGATTCTCGGCTGGAGTGCCTTCTGTGTGGAGTCTGCATGTCCTCCTCACAGTTGTATGATGTGTGCATCAATGCATGTGCTTTCTTTGAAGTTTGGGCTTTGGGCTGGCAACTTGGCACCATAAAATCCACTGCCAATCATTAGCGGACCAGAATTCCACTGTGGCGACCCCTAACCGGGAAAAGCTGAAAGACAAACAACAACAACCACAGAATAATATAAATAATATAAATGTAGTTATGTTAGAACTTTTAAAAATTAAAATGGAAATACAGGGAAAGGTGAAAAATATTCCCTATTTTAAGGCAGATTGATGCACTTACTAAAGAAATAGGAAAATGAAAAAAAAAATGATAGGCCAATAAAACAGAATTAAGAGAATTTGTATAATTTTAATATCACTGCAAACAAAAAGAAAAAGGTGGAGAATGTGTGGCAACAATACAGAACTATCAGATGAAGCAATAAAATATAAAGACTTTGATTTTGATGAAATCATGACCATGAGTAATTAAGGAAGAGAATAGAGATAGAAAATAGATGCATGCATAGTGTATAGGAGAAAACAGATTTAGTAAATCTGTTGAGAAGAATAAAGTTCTAAACTTGAGATAAGACTAATAAAAAGGAAGAACTACTTCTGAAGAATTTTCTGATGCCAGCCTTTTGTGAAGAATAATAGGGGAATTATGTTGAATGAGAGAGGGTATATATATATAAGAAAATAATATACTGCCTAGGAGTAGCACTAGACCTCCCCAACCCTGGAAGGTCTGAAAATGTCCTTATAAACCTCACATTGGAAGGCATTATTTGCTTAAAAAATTGTTTATCTTATAGGTTCATAGGCTGATACTAGGCTATCTGCCCTAGGGCATTTATAAGCCTATCCAGAGTGTGTTTGGCTTTCGCCACCCTTTTAGATTAGTTGACTGTGCCTCTGTATAGTAGGTCACAGAAAATAGCCCTTTTGAGGTTAGTTTACTGTGCCTCTGTCTAGTAGGGTCACAGAACAGATCCCAGGGGTAAACCTACGATCTCCCATCCACTCGTCAAGATTTCTCTTGAAGAGGATCATTGAGGGACTCTGCCTAACATGGATTGGGATTTTGTTCCAGAGTGAGGGGAACCTCTAGGATATGAATCTGTCCCTCCAGCATGTCCTATTTATTTCTGTGCTGAGGTTTATGTCCCTGGAGCATGTAGCTCTAAGGGATTTGGATTTCCTGAGGTGGAGCATGTCCATTAATTCTGGGTTGGACATGGCTTTATACGTCAGGCACAGATCACCTCTGAGTAGGCGGTAAGCAACTGAGTAGAGCTGGAGTTTCTTTAGCCTAACTGCGAAGGGCATCTGTTTGAGTCCCTTGATCCTCTTGGTGAGGTACTTTTGGGGTCTTTCCAGTTGCTGCAGGTGTCGGGTAAGGTACATCCCAAATGGGGCATTGTATTCAATTATGGGCCTGATGAGTGATGAGAAGAGGGGCACAATGACCTCTCTTGATCTAGATGTGAACCCTTTCGTGATAAGGTGGGCTATATAGAAGGTCTTTCTAACCACTTTGGCAACGTGATTGTCAAAGGAGAGATTGCTATCTACATGGGTCCCCAAATCCCTAATTACTTCTTCTGTACTTAATGGATTACCACCTATGTGGTAATTTGTGGGTACTTTGTTTTTCCCAAAGGGGATGACTATGCACTTTTTGGCATTTAGCTTTAGGCCATGGCTCTGGCACCAGTTATCCGTCTCTGTGAGACCCTTTTGGAGGATGCTTGTGTTAGTCGGCAAGTCAATTATGGCACCCAGTTTGCAGTCATCTGTGAACTTGGTCAGCCATAGTCCTCCCATGTTAGCCTGTACCTCAGAGAAATATATACCAAACAAGAGAGGTCCCAGGACTGAGCCTTGTGGGACGCCACTTGTAACTGGTTTAGAGTCTGACATGGCACCTGCAATTCTGACCATATGGCTTCTATCCCTGAGCCAGTTTGCAACCCATCTTGTGACATAGGGGTTGATATTTAAGCTGGTGAGCTTATTTATGATGCCCGAGTGGGGTATTGTGTCGAAGGCTTTTGTGAGATCCAGGTAGGCTGTGTGGACTACCTTCCCTTCATCTATGGCCTTGGTGACTGTTTCAAAAAAGTTGACCAGGTTCAAGAGGCAAGATCTGCTCTTAACAAAGCCGAATTGGGTAGGATCCAGTGTTTGGAGGTTCCCAATGTCTTTGTTTATGAGTTTCATGATGATATGCTCCATAGCTTTGCAGACCAGGCTAGTCAGGCTTATAGGGCGATAGTTTACGGGGTCCGTTGTGGCACCACCTTTGTGGAGTGGGACCACTGTTGCTGTACACCATTCCTTGGGTACATATCCTGTAGTAAGGCTGAGATTGAACAGTGACTTTATGTGAGGGTTCAGTTCTTCTTGGAGTTTGTGTAAGACGCAGCCCGGGACACCGTCCGGTCCCATTGATGCTGTGTTTTTGGCTTTGGAGAGGGCAGCTCTCACCTGTGCATCTGTGACGTCAGGGAGGCTACACTCTGTTGGGACAGACATTTGCTCTTTTGGGGGGGAAGGGAGGAAGAAGTTTGCAATGAACCTGTCTGCCAGGATGTTGGCAATGTCTGTGGGTTCAGTGTATTTTTTGTCATTTTGAACTAACTCAGAGCATATCTGGGAGTTGCCACCCAGGTTCCTGACATAACTAAAGAAGGCCTTGTGATTATCTTTAGCATCTTGTGCAATTTTTCTTTCGAAGCTGGCCTTAGATGATTTTATGAGGGATCGTAGTTTCTTGCTAGTACTGATCAGAGATGCCTTCCCTTTTTGGGATTTTGCTCTATCATGTAGTAGCTTCCTCCTTCTGTTGTATAGCTTATTTATGGCTGGGGTCTACCAGACAGGTCTTCTGCCTTTGGAGGAATGAGTCTTGGTTTTATTTGGGATAGCACGATCCATGCACTCCTGTAGGTGTCCATAGAAAGCATTTGTAAAGGATTCTGCGGTTTGGGCCGTATTTTCCACTGGCCCGGGGGCTTTGAAGGATTCCACCTCGGATTTGAGAAGTGTGAAGTTTGCTTTTGAGAAGTTCTTTACCGTGGTTTCCTTGGCTGGGGGTGGGGATGGGATATGGATGTCCAGTGAGATTAATTTATGGTCAGATCTTACCAATGAGGGGTATACCTCTGGTATGGAACATAGAGTCCCCATGTTGGTGATGATCAGGTCCTATATGTTTTCCCTTCTTGTGGGAGTGGTGACCAGTTGTTCCATAGCATTTGAGTTTATAAATTCTAGGAACCGTTGGGCGAGGGTGTTGGGGCTTGAGTAGTGCTCCCAGTCTATGTTTGGGTAGTTGAAGTCACCCAATATAATGGTGTTTGGAGAGACCTTCATATTCTCCAGTGTTCTCAGGAAAGCCGAGTGGGGTTCCTGAGTTTGGGAGGGTGGTCTGTAGCAGGCTACAAACTGAAAGGCAGTTTTTCCCACTGTTAGTTGCATATGGATGGTCTCCGATTCTTCATGCAATGCCACTAACCTGGAGGTGTGGGTATCTTTGATGAATATGGATACTCCCCCTCCTTTTGTGGTTCAGTCTGAGTTTTGGGGCCAAAAAGCATGGTATGAGGTATAACCTGGTAGTGCTGGGGTGCTCTCGGGAGCCTTGAACCAGGTTTCTGTTACTGCACAGATATCGATATTCTCCATACTGAGGAGAGCCTCGAGTGCGTGCATCTTGAGGTTTAGACTTCTGGCATTGAGCAGCATTACCCTTAGTTTCTTTTTCTTTGTGTTGTCTATGGAGGTGGGTTTGTCTTTTGAGCCTTGCCTAAAAAAGGCACTATGGGGGTGGCAAGAGCCTTAGCCAGTATTCAAAAACCCAGGGGTGACAGGTGAAAGCCGTCCCTAGCAAAGCAAGTGGCTTGTCGAGCATGTCATCCCAGGCTGACAGACACTGGATCCCCTTTGAATGACACCAATACTTTAACCAATTGTTAAAATTGATCATTTTGTCTTTATACTGTGGCATCATTCTTGGTGAGGGTAAGATGCTACTCAAGGTCAGGGTCATACCGGCCTGGGCTACATGATCAGAGAGCTCCTCTATGTCTCTTTTCATGTAGTCCAGGGAGGTACGTCTCCGGTCATTCACACCAGCATGGACAATGACGGAGTCATATTTGTACTTGCTTTGGAGTGACCTGAGTGCTTGTGTTATGTGGCGGATCTTGGCACCCGACAGGCAACTTACAGTGACCTTCTCCTTGTTCAGCCTGGTGAGTGGGACGTCAGTGTGTCTGACAATAGAGTCACCTATTACAAGTGTATTAGGTGTGTTGTTTAGCCTTAAGGGCTGTGACTGTGTGGCACACTGACTTTGTGAATTATGTGATACGTGGGTATTGTTGTGGGGTAGCAGTTGCTTGGATGTCTGCTTTGGAGGTCTCTGCTGCTTGGGCAGATTTTTATTTAGAGCCTCCAAGTATGTTTTTGTGTGTTTATGTGTTCAGTTTTCTGTTGCGATAGGTCTATGTGAGACTGGATTTGTGGTGTGTGCGGTTACCTTCTCCTCCTGACTGACTGCACCAGTATTGGGTTGAGAGAGCTCAGCCTCCAGTTTGGCTATATAGATGCATCTCTCACATATATTTGAGCTTGTTGGGAGAAGGAAAGGGTGGTCTGTGTACATAAGGCAGTTGTAACATTGCCTCAAGATTCCCAGATTCACCAGCTGGACTGGAGAGTATACCCGAAACTGACTTTTGGACATGCCAGAATAGTATAAGGAACTACTTTTTGACTGATCAAAAAGGACCAATAGGGAGCCAAGTACGTAAAGGGAGTATAAGAGGGTGTAGTGCTTTAGTTTATTAGTGCTTACTTATAAGATTACTTATACGAGCAACTGCAGGGTTTTAGAATGAAAATAGAGTGCTTACTTTGAGATTTAGAACAGTTCTAAGGGAAAAGTGAAGAGCAGACTTTGTGGAGCCGGGAATAGTTTAAACCCATTTAAGTGGCGCTGCCTGATGCTGCGCTATGCGCAAAATTGTGCAAAACTGCACAAATGCAGGTTCTAAAGCAAGGAAACTGAAAGAGATAGGAATTGACCCAGAGCGGCCAATAAGCTACTAGTTTCAGGGCTGAGACCACTCCTCCAGGGATAGATAGGCTGCTCAAAGCTCCCCACTCTCACTGGTGAACAGAGAAGCTGCCTCCTATCCAAGTAAGGATATGGGCAACACAGGAAACTATACTACAGTCCGGAATTCAGCAAAACCTGAAATCTGGACTAATCTAGTTCAGCAAAGGCGGGAAAAGAGAATTTTTTTTTTTTCAGGAAACAGCAGAAAAACACACAGAAAACACTGTAAATGCTATAAACAGGCTAGCGCACTTTAGTGTGTAGGCTACAACAGTTATACAATACAAAAGCGACTTAAATTGATATAAAACAAGTGCAAAAACTATAAAAAGCAGAAGGTAAATGCAATTTAAACTTTTTGAAGCACAGATCAGTTAGAAATTCGCTTTTTAGGCAGGAAAAGGCAGTCAGAGCAAAAAAACAGAGAAAAATACTTAAATCTGGAAAAGTCTCTCTTAGGTCTCTCTGTTGCCTGTATCACTCTGCAGGACACCACGAGGAGCTGTGCGGAGTTGTATACTGGCGCAAACCGCGCAAATGCGGGTTTTAAAGCAGGGAAACTAAAAGAGATAGGAATTGACCCAAAATGGCCAATAAGCTACTAGTTTCAGGGCTGAGACCACTCCTCCAGGGACAGATAGGCTGCTCAAAGCTCCCCACTCTCACTGGTGAACAGAGAAGCTTCCTCCTATCCAAGTAAGTATATGGGCAACACAGGAAACTGTACCACAGTCCGGAATTCAGCAAAACCTGAAATCTGGACTAATCTAGTTCAGCAAAGGTGGGAAAAGAGATTTTTTTTTTCAGGAAACAGCAGAAAAACACACAGAAAACACTGTAAATGCTATAAACAGGCTAGCACACTTTAGTGTGTAGCCTACAACAGTTATACAGTACAAAAATGACTTAAATTGATATAAAACAAGTGCAAAAACTGTAAAAAGCAGAAGGCAAATGCAATTTAAACTTTTTAAAGCACAGATCAGTTAGAAATTTGCTTTTTAGGTGGAAAATGGCAGTCCGAGCAAAAAAACAGAGAAAAAATACTTCAATCTGGAAAAGTCTCTCTTGGGTCTCTTTGTTGCCTGTATCACTCTGTAGGACACCACGAGGAGCTGTGCAGAGTTGTATACAATAGCAAACTTTTTAAATCACAGATTCACTAAAAAAAAAAGCTGGCATTTTAGGCAGAATTAGTTAAGACAGCAAGAAAAGCAGAAAAGTGATACTTAATCACTCCAAATTCACTCTTTTGTCTCTCTGCTGCTGTAGACGCTGCAGAACACCTGGAAGGCACTTGCTGAGCGGAATACAAGCGTAAAAACTGTGTAAATGAGGTTTTTATAGCAGGGAAGTGAAAGAGATAGAAATCAGCCCAAAAAGGCCAACAAACCACTAACTTCTGGGCTGAAACCACTCCTCCAGGGACAGATAGCCTGCTCAAAGCTCCCCTCTCTCACAGGTGAACAGAGAAACTTCCTTCTATCCAAGTAAGGTATGGCAGCACAGAAACTTGTAACACAACCCTGGATTCAGCAATAACCTGAAAACTGGACTATACTAGTTCAGAAAGGCGAGAAACAAGTATATATATATATTTTTTCCAGAAAATAGAGCAGATACAATCAAAACAACACTTTACCCAATTAACCAGTTAAAAAGCTTAAAACTGAGCCCTGTTCCAGCAGTCTTCAATCAGACAAGTTCTAACTACACAGTCCTGCCACTAGGGTACAGAGAAGCCTTCTCCAAAAAAGATGGCCTGGGTCAGTGCACAATTCATACAAACAAACCTCGATCCAGCCGGCCTGAATCTAGGCTATGCTACAGCAAACAAGGCGTACCGATTTCAGAAAGAAACAGTTCAAGTAAGCATGCGCAATAAGCCTTTAACCAGAAATTCCCAGCTCAGAAGGGCAGAATCCAGCCTCTCCTCCCACAAGAGTGCAGACCACAAACCTTCTTAATGTAAAATAACTGGCCTGAAGCCCAAGTCCTTAACCTAGAACTAATACACTTTTAGAATAACAAACACTGAGCCTTCAATCAGCAGCTCCCAACTTAGAAGGATGTATGCTACCTATCCTGCCACAACAGTGCAGACCACAAGCCTTCTTAATGTCAAACAACTGGTTTGAAGCCCAAGTGCTTAAACCAAGGGCCTTAGAATAACAGTTACAATGTAATCAGGCTACTAACAAGCAGTAATAAAGGCAGCAGAATAAATTTAATTGAGTACTTTTAAAAGAGGCAAAAGCAAAATAAGGTAATAAAGTAGGAAGAAACACAAATACAGTAAGCAGATGAAGTGCAATTTTTTTTTTTTGAGATGGAGGAAACAGAGCAGATTAAGATACTATAGGGGAATGCCCTTCCCAAGTGCTCTCTCTGTACACCACAGAGGAGATGGGACTGGTAAGAGTATCCAAAATCAAAATATGATCTCACTGTACTCAGTTGAGTGAGCGAATGAGATGGGTCCAGGAGGAGTGTGCAAAAAGAGATTTACAGCAGGGGCGGGCAATTCCAAAGCCACCAAGGTTAACACCACAACAAGAAACAGGGAGGGGGGCAGTGAACTAACTGCAGAGATTCAGAGACACAATATTTACTGAATCCAAGACACACAATATTTACTCACTCAAATCTTAAATAAGTGCAGAAAATATACTTAAATCAGCTTGTGTCCAGTTGATATATGCAGACAAGTCTCAGTAGCCAGCAACTCGATTTAAAATGAGTACTAGAAATGTAACCTACACAGATTTTAATGCTAGCAGAAACCCCTAAGCTAATTAACACTAACAAAGGAATTTCAAGCAGTCTAACAACTTTCAGTGAGCTCAGATGGCTAACTGCAGAGATTCAGAGACACACACAATATTTACTGAATCCAAGACGCACAATATTTACTCACTCAAATCTTAAATAAGTGTGGAAAATATACTTAAATCATCTTGTGTCCAGTTGATATATGCAGACAAGTCTCAGTAGCCAGCAACTCGATTTAAAATGATTACTTCTTTTTGTTGATAATTCATTTGTTGTGTATTCTATCACTGTATATTCACACATGTATGTGTCTGTGTGTATGTATTTTGTGAGTTTTCTTTGTTTTGATATAAAATGCAAACATACTGGACCTAGTCCTCACCAATATGGGAGAGAGCTGCACCCCTCCCCCATGTTGTCACATCTCTACTGGTGAAAATGGATCACAAAACTGTCTCCTCAGAAATAAAAATCACCTTGGAAAACCCAGCAAAACCTGTTACAGTTAGGAACTATTCTAAAGCAAACTATATCCTGTTAAGTGACAGTTTGTCAAAATTCAGTGCCCTGCCTAACCCCAAGTTCCCAACAGTCTAAGCAGATTTTTTCACAGAAGCACTGTACAAACACATATATGGCTGCAGAGAGACTGCTTTAACTACCACAAGTAAGCCCAAAACAAATCCCAAAAGCAAACCACATTGGTGGACTTCTAATTTTAACAAGGTATATAACAATAGAAAAAAGTCATGGCGAAAATCAAAAAGAACATCTCTCATATTGACAAGAGAGCACTAATAAAACTAAACAGGAAACTACGAGGACTAATTAATTCCAACAAGATCAATTACAAGGTCAAGATAACCTGTCAGTCTAAAGACAACTACAAGGCCTTCTACAGCTATGTCTGAAACCTCAAAGGGAACACTCAGCCATGTATTGAGCTGAGCAGACTGACATAGTAAATCTGCTGGCTGACAAATTCAGCTCAAACTTCATTTTACATTGCACAACTTATAAGTAAGGGTAAATAATCTAGATCTGAGGAAGCTATAGTACTATTCTACTCAGTCCTTATCAGACATTGCGTACAATGCCTCCTTCGGTATGTACCTGACGAGGCATATGCAATAGCTGGAATGACCAGAGAGGTTTCTCACCAAGAGAATCCAGGGTATTAATATATTGTCCTATACAACTCGTCTTAGAGTCCTGACCCTGTACTCAGTCTCCTACAGATTGTTGAGAGGCAGTCTGTGTTTAGCATATAAGGCATCCTTAGATCCAGCCCTGATGGAGATTTTGCACATTTGCAAAACAAACAGCACTAGAAATACTAGCTACATGGGTTTAAACTTTGCTTGTGACATAAAAAGGTAGGAAATTCACCCCGGGGATCATGTCAGTTGCCCTGCTAGACAGGGGTCCAGGGAAGTAAATATTATGGGAAGAAATATTCAGGGAATTGTTATGGCTAGGCTTGTATAGGTCCTAGGGCCGATAGCCTAGTACCAACCTATGAACCTATAAATAGAACATAGGTTCATAGATTCATAGATGTTTACTAGGCTAACGATCACAAGGGCCTTTTTAAGCCTAGCCATGCATTCCAAATCTCTGACAAGTTCTGATACCCTTGATAAGTGTAAGCATGGGACTGGGAGATGAACCACTTACAGGTTACCTGTGTTCATTAGAGACATAGGTGCCAAACCAGGGGATGAATTTCCAGTTTCCCATCCAATTGTCCAAGTTGCACAGCAGTTCTTATTTATATCACAGGCAAGGTTTAAGTCTTTAGAACTGGTAAGTCTGGTGCTGTATGTTTTGTGGATATGTAGGAGGTCCATCAGAGTGGGATCTGACACTGCCTGTATGCCAGGCATATATCTCCTCTCAAAAGCCTTTAGGAGAAAGATTACAGGGACTGGGTCTTGAGGTGGTCTGCACAGGACGTTTTACTTATGCCCTGTATTCTTTTAGTGAGGAACCTCTGTGGACATTCCTATTGTTGGATATGCTTGGTTAGGTACATACCAAAGGGGGCATTGTACTCAATGATAGGTCTGATGAATGCTGAATACAGTGGAACAATGACTTCATTGGATTTAAATGCCATACTTTTGTTTATAAGTTGCGCAACATAAAATGATTTCCTCACCACTGTAGACACGTGATGGTCAAAGGCTAAATTGCTATCTATGTGTGTCCCTAAGTCCCTGATTACTGGGTCATCTCTCAGGGGTGTGTTGTTAATATGATAGTTACCAGAGATGGATGACATTTCTTGGCATTTACTTTTAGTCCATGACTCTGACACCAGTTGTTTGTCTGTGTCAGCCCTTCCTGTAGAACATTTGTGCCAGTGTGAGATTCAATGACAGCTCCTAATTTGCAATCATCTGCAAGTTTAGTCAGCCAGGGACCAATGACATTGGTCTTAACTTCTGAGAAGTAAATGCCAAAAAGGAGTGGTCCAAGGACTGATCCTTGAGGGATTCCATTTGTGACTGGCCTCTTTGTAGAGGTGGACTCCCCAATTCTAACTTCCCAGGTCCTATGTGTGAGCCAGTTGGCTATAAACTGGGTGACATACGAGTTTGTACCTAACCTCTTGAGTTTGTCAACAATGCCTGAGTGGGGTATTGTGTCAAATGCCTTGGCCAGGTCAAGGTAGGCAATGTGAACAATTTTGCCCTCATCCATTGCTTTGTTGACCTTCTCAAAGAAGTCCACCAGGTTGAGTAGGCACGATCTGCCCTTGACAAAATCAAACTGTGTTGGGTCCAGTGTCTGGAGGTTTACTATATCTCTGTTGATCATCTCTATGATAATTTTTTCTATGGCTTTACATATAAGACTAGTGACTGTTTCCAGGATCTGTAGATGGCCCACCTTTGTGCAGAGGAATGACTGTTGCCTTTCTCCATTCATGAGGCACAAAGTCTGTTTGGAGGCTACAGTTAAATAGTAATTCCAGAGGCCCCAATAGGTCATGTTTCATGCTATTCAGAAGGCATCCTGGGATATTGTCTGTCCATTGATGTAGAGTTCTTGGTCTTAGAGAGAGCATTAAGGACCTGCTCCCTAGTTATAGTAGGGGGGAGTTACATTTGATGATATTTCCTGAGGGAAGGTTGAGGGGGAGAGAGGAGTAAAGCTGGAGCTGACTTTATCAGCCAGGAGGATTGCTATAACTTCTCACTCATTATAGGTGACTCCATTTACAATGAGCTCTGCACACAATTGTGTATTGCCTTTGAGGTTGTGGACATAGCTAAAGAATGCTTTGTGGTTGTCCTTGGCCTGGGAGGCCACACTTACCTCAGATTTGGCTTTGGTGGACTTTATTTGTCCTCTGATTTGTTTGTTTAGTTTGATGTGAGTGCTTTTTTCCTGCTGGGTGATGCACTTCCTAATTTTTGCCATGAGTTTCTTCCTCCTCTTATACAGCTTATTGATTTTGTGATTTCACCAGAGTGTCTTGTTTTTTTGAGTTAGTTCTGTACTTTTTCCTGGTGGGTACAGCTGCCTCTATGCAGCTATTAACATGCTTTTACAGGGTTTCTGTGAGTGGTTCTGCATTGGCAGCGGTGTTCTCAGGGTTTATGGGGGCAGGAGGTCAGCCTTAGAATAGTTCTTGAATATTCCAGGTTTAGCTGGGGGCTCCAGGTTTTATTTTTACTTCAAAGGAAACCATTTTGTGGTCTGACCTTACCAGGGAAGGCATTACAGTTGGGGGTGTAAAGCATTCACCCATATTAGTGAGGACCAGATCCAGTATGGTTGCACCCCTGGATTGTGTATGAATATCTGGTCCAGGGAGTTTGTGTTTACAAAATCCAGGAATTTCTGTGCATGTACATTTGGTATCATATAGGATTCCCAGTTAATAGAGGGGTAATTAAAGTCACCCATGAATATGGTATTGGGTTGGATGGTTAGTGTTTTAGTAAGTTTAAATACATGGTATGGGTTTCCTGGGTCATGGAGGGGGACCTATAGCTTGCAAGGAAATAGTACTGGATTTTGCTTATGGTGATTTGAACATGGAACAGCTGAAGTGCATTGTCCTGTTTGACCAGCCTTGAAGTATATTTATTTTTGGTGTAAATAGAGAAACCTCCATCTTTAGTCCCTGCCTGTGAAGTAGCTGGCCTAAATGTGCGGAAGGCATTATAACCCTGCACTGTTGGTGTGCTCTCCCTGGCTTTAAACCATGTCTCAGTGACTGCACAGACATCAGTATTCTCTAGGGTAAAGAGAGCTTCTAGGGAGTGAACTTTTTTGTTTAGGCTTGTAGTATTGAGCAGTAATACCTTTAGATTTTCTTCATTTTGATTTGCTATGTCGGAAGTACTTTCAGTTTGGCATTGCCTAAAAAAGGCACTATGGGGGAAGACAATGTTTTAACTAATATTCGAAGACCTAGGTGGGAGAGGTGCAGACCATCCCTGGCAAAGCATCGTGGTCTGTTGACCATCTCCTTCCATGCTGATAAATATGCTGGGGAGACACATATGTGTCTTAAAGGATCTGCATGTCCTGGAATAAGCTCTTCATCCATATGAACTAGAGTCCATCGCTAACCCTATTCAAACATAACCTTGACCATAGGATGGAAAATCAGCTCCACGCTGCCACCCATGTCTTCTATAGACAGAGAGCAACAGTAAATATTCCCTACCTAGCACTGGATGAGAAATCATAAATGCATCCCCGGCCTGGCCCCATGTCTCCTATAGACAGATGCCAACAGTAAACATTCCCTAACTAACATATACCCCACATCACTTTTAGCAACCCCCTAACTAACATATCCTTCCTAACTAACATAGCCCACCAATTTAGACAGACATGTTACAAGGAGATACAATTGAGTTGGGTTGCATGGCTAGGCTTCTATGGCCCTAGTGGTCTTTAGCCTAGTATATACCTATGAACTTATGAAACTATGAACTTATTTAAGTATTGTGGTAATGCTTTGCTATGCCAAATATACTATTTCTTTGAGTATAATTTTAAGTGTATAGCAGCTGACTGTGAAACATAGCCAGTGAGAATAATGAAAGATAAACATCTATTTTAATTTTTACCCCAAAATAATAGTAATCATGTGAAACGTTGATTACTGTATTGATATAACCTTATAAGTTTATTGATTTGCTATATTTTTATTCACTTGCTAATCAGATCAAGCCATTGAGCACAAGTTTCATATCAGAAGTGACCACTGTTTGGTTAAGTGACTTCCTTAAAATCACTGAGGTAAATGGAGGCAAACCCTGGACTGCAGAATGAAGCTCATAAGCAGCTCATAGTTTATTCATGTGCTCTAAACTGTCATACTTGATGTGTATTTCTTCCATTTTGATTATGTTTTGAAAAAGAGAATGACTGTTTTAAGTATTTTTATAGTTTTATTTGCATATTAATTGATTTATTTATTTGGTTACATTCTGTTCTATGTTGTTTCTTTCTTGGTTTAAATGAGAGACAATGATTCACACTAAACAGCTAAGAAGAAAAGCTGCTTTACTTGTTCAACTTAAAATATTTATTTTCACATTTAAATTTAAGTGACTCAGAGCTACAAACAATGGCTGTCCAGCCTGGCAGCAAACAGGAATCTGATGTCTTATCATGAGCTAGCTTGAGTATCAGTAGCAAAGTACTTCAGAAAAGTACATACGGAAAGCAGTAATGCTTATTCAACACAATTTTTCTTAAAGTTGGTTTACCTGGTCTTATGATCATACTCAAAACAGTAACACTGAAGAAGTTGTCATTTCACCCACCACTACTCATGCACACAATAAGACTACTCATACACATAGTACGGATCCAACACATAAATCAACATACGCGGAGGTTCTCTCAAAAACTTACCGAAAAACCAGAGACCTCCAAAACAAAAGACACAGTTCCCACATCACCCAAAACACATAACAACACCAGTGTTTCACCTACCAAGCCCTTAAGGCATAACACTTAAAATGTCCCATTCACCAAGTTAGATAAGAAGAAAGTCACGGTCAGCTGCCTGAAAAAAAAAAAAAGGTGGCGCCCAGAGTGGCTACAGCTTTGTTAGCTCGTCAGGGAGAAATGCTTATTCCTGCTTCCTTTGCACAAAAAAAAAAAAAAAAAACTCACTTTCCAGACATTTTGATGTGGACACAATTAAGTATACCAGAAGGAAATTACTGGAAATTACTAGAACAAGCTGCTGACTTGAATCTCTATTGTCTGCAGAGTACTCGGAGCCTACATCACTTGCAGAAATCCTAGATCTCTGCATTTTAAACAGGAATGCCATCAGACTCTGAAACTTCACAGGTTCATAGGTTCATAGGTTTATACTAGGCTATCTGCCCTAAGGCATTTATAAGCCTAGCCCAAAGTTTTGTGGCTTACGCCACCCCTTATGTTAAAAAATATTGTGCCCATTATAGGTTCATAGGTTTATACTAGGCTATCTGCCCTAAGGCATTTATAAGCCTAGCCCAAAGTTTTGTGGCTTATGCCACCCCTTATGTTAAAAAATATTGTGCCCATTATAGGTTCATAGGTTTATACTAGGCTATCTGCCCTAAGGCATTTATAAGCCTAGCCCAAAGTTTTGTGGCTTATGCCACCCCTTATGTTAAAAAATATTGTGCCCATTATAGGTTCATAGGTTTATACTAGGCTATCTGCCCTAAGGCATTTTATACTAGGCTATCTGCCCTAAGGCATTGGGATGTTTCTGGTATTCCCCAGAGTAGCTACAAAAGAGTAGCTACAAAAGAAAAAGATGTGAAAGAACTAGAAAGAGAGGCTACAGAGGTGGACCTGCTGCTAAATTGAAGAGAACCCCCCTCCCCACAGGCCTCCATTATCTTCAGTATTACTTGCAAATTTCTACTCACTGGATAATAAAATGGACTATCTGAGAATGGAGCTCACAAAAAATAAGGTGAAGGACACTTGTTTGTTCATTTTCTCTGAAACCTGGCTGCATAGTAACATTAGTGACAATGCTGTGAGCCTAGATGGGCTAACTCTCTTTAGAGAAGATAGATGCAAAGCACAGAGTTGTAAAGCTAAAGGTGGTGGTGTATGCATCTATGTTAATAAAAGATAGTGCAAAGACTGTAAGCTGATTCAATCATACTGCTCCAGAGATGTGGAAATATTGACACTAAAAATGCAGACCTTTCTATGTACCAAGGGAAATCAGTGGGCTATATGTCACAGCAGTGTACATCCCCCCAAGTGTTAACACCACTAAAGCTCAAAATAAACTCCATAATATTATCTGTGAGCTACAAAGCAGAAACACAGAATTTGCACACGTGTTAGCGGGTGATTTCAACAGAGTTGAGCTTAAGGAGGTGCTACCCCTTTTTATCAGTATGTGAATTTCCCCACCAGAAGGGAGAATACATCATGGGCAGCACAGTGGTGCAGTGGTTAACATTGTCACCTCACAGCAAGAGGTTCTCTGGTTCGATTCTCGGCTGGGGTGCCTTCTGTGTGGAGTTTGCATGTTCTCCCTGTGTTCGCGTGGGTTTCCTCCGGGTACTCCGGTTTCCTCCCACAGTCCAAAGACATGCATCTGGAGCATTTCTCCCCGGGCCTCCGCTGAAAACAGGCTCTGTGGAACCTAGTCGGACATTCCCGGTCAACAAATGTTAAATAAATAAATAAATAAATAAATTATAAAAAGCTTACTGTAATATTAAAGTAGTCTTTAAACCTTTGAAGCACCCCAACATAAGCAGCTCTGATCACACTGCCATCCTGCTTCTGCCTACCTATAAGACGGCTTTGATCAGAGAAAAAACAATAACTAAATAGATCAGAGTCTGGCAAGAGGGTCCCAGGGATTGTCTTCAGGATTGTTTCAATACCAACTGCTGGGAGATCTTCAAAGAAGTGGCTATGCACCACCTCCAGTTAGACCTAGACATCTATACTGAATCAGTTCTTTCCTACATAAATAAATGTGTGGAGGATGTAACTACCATGACAACCATCACTGTAAGAGCTAATCAGAAGCCCTGGCTCACCAGGAATGTCTACAAGCTAGTGAGAGAAAGAAACACAGCCTTCAAGGCAAATGACAAAGAAAGGTTAAAGGTGGCCAGGTCAAATCTGAAAAAGGGCATCAAAGAGGCAAAGAAGGGGTATGGAAGGAAAATTCAGTTCTGCTTCCAAGACATGAGGGACATGAGAAGCCTATGGCAGGGGATACAGCAGCTCACACACTATAAGACCAAACCACCCCAATGTGATGACAGCTTGGAATTCCTAAATGAAATGAACTCCTTCTTTGGCAGATTTGAGGAGAGGAACACCACTGCACCTTCTAAAACAAACAGTGATGAAGAGGAGCCAGTGCTCACCTTAAACTTGAGAAGGTGAGACTTCAGCTTAAGAAGGTGAATCCTCGGGAGGCTGCTGGACCAGACAACATACCTGGCAAGGTGTGGAAGGAGTGTGCTGATCAGTTATGTCTGGTACTGACAGACATCTTCAACTCATCCCTTGCTATGAAGAAAGTTCCCTCATGTTTCAAGGAAACAAGTATTGTCCCACTTCCAAAGAAACCCAACCCTACCTGCCTAAATGACTTCAGACCAGTTGCCTTAACCTCAAATGTCATGAAGTGCTTTGACACGATTGTGAAGAAACACCTATCTCCGAGTCTGCCTAAGTCCTTCGATCAACTCCAGTTTGCATACCAGGCAACTAGATCAACTGTGGATGCTATATCAGTCACACTACACCTTGCAGTAAAACACCTAGAATGGAGGAACAACTATGTAAGGCTGCTGTACATTGACTTCAGTTCTGCATTCAACATTGTGATAGCAAATCAACTGGTGGATAAGCTTGTGAAACTCAGGATAAACAAACACCTATGTAACTGGACTCTTGAATTTCTGATTGGTAGACCCCAGTGGACATGCACTGGAAACAACACCTATCAACACATAGTCCTGAATACTGGTGTTCCCCATGGTTATGTGCTCAGACCCTTGCTCTTCACCAGCCTCAACCACGACTGTACTGCAAAACATAAGTCAAACCATATTATAAAATTCACTGATGATACCACAGTTGTGGGTCTCATTATTGGTGGGAATGAACGTAACTACAGGGATGAGGTGAACACTTTGATTGCCTGGTGTGACAGTAACAATCTGGACCTGAATGTTAATAAGACCAAAGAAATGATTATGGACTTCAGGAGAAAGGCAAAGTTCACCAACCACTCGCTATCAAAGGGGAGGTAGTAGAGAAAGTCAAAACAACCAAGTTTCTGGGCCTTCACATCTCTGATTACCTCTCCTGGGCTGCTAATACCAACCATATAGTCAAGAAGGCTCAACAGAGGCTTCACCTCCTAAGAAAGCTCAAAAAGGCCAGGCTCCCCCTGTCTGCTCTTACCACTTTTTACAGGAGAGGTATCGAGAGCATCCTAGCTAGCAACTTCATAGCATGGTTTGGCAGCTGCACAGTTGCTGAGAATAAGAAACTACAGAGGGTGGGGAGGGTGGCTGAGAAAATCATGGGCACAAACCTGCTTTCTACTCAGGAGCTTTTCTTTACAAGAGCAAGAAAGAGAACATATAAACTTTTTGCTGATTCTACCCATCCGGCTCACAACTGGTTCTCACAACTTGCGTCTAGAAGGAGGTACCACAGCTTCCTCTGTAGGACTACCAGATTCAGGAACAGTTTGTATCCTGCAGCTATGAGACTTAATACAGACACCAACCATAATACTGGATACAATGAAGTCTCTTTTTTTTTCATTTAATCCTGCTGCTCTGAGCAATTACCACCAGCATTACTATTATGCAATATGATGGCTATACTAAGTCACATCTAAGGTTAACAAGTGCAATATGGTAACTAAACAGCTGCTGTTCACTAGTCTCTATTTATTCTCTATCTTAACAGTGTAGGGGTTTGGTGGTGGGTATTTATTTATTATTTATCACTGGATAATGGGTATTGAATGCGTTTATGTAATGTGAACTACCTCTCGTATGTCATATGTGTTGTTTTCTTTCTTATGTTATTCTTTAATACCGCTGTATCCATGTTATTTGCACTGCATTTCTCTCATGAGCTGACATTTGTAATTTCATTTAGGCTGCACTTGTGTGTTCCTAAATGACAATAAAGTTTCTTTGTATCTTTGAAAAAGTTTCTTTGTCCAGTGCCAGGACTTGTCAGATCATGCATGCACTCAGGTCTCTCAGCAACAAGTACCATTAAGTGGCACCCCGCTGGCACTAGTGACAGGTCTTTTGGTCACCATAGCTTATGTTGGAGTGAACAACCTGAGATGTCTCTCACTGGACTATATGAAGAGAGACATGACTGAGCTCTCCAAGTATATGTCCCACGCAGGTATGTCCGTATGGTTATGATGTGAAGACAATACATGAGAGCTGGCAGAAATTTATACACAGAATTAATGGATATCAGAAAAGCTATCAGGATAGGCAATATACTGGGGCTGTGTACAAGAAAGAGACAAATGAAAATATGTATATTTGTTACAACATATAGTTGCTTTAGTTCTAAAATAATAGACCAATTTAGATATTTCTGGAAATATTTGACATCCTTAAGGGATGCTACAGAGTGGTTGAATAAAGAACTAGTATTTTCCTACAGAAATGGAAAAACTATACAGAATTTTTTGGTAAGAGGTAAATTCAGCATTCCATCTCCTAATATACAATGTAGTTTGACAATGTGTGGCACATTTGCTTATGACAAGTGCAAGGCTTGCAAGTATGTGATAAAAGCTTTTCCTAGCATTAATAATGCTCCTTTCAGAACTTGTGGTTATTTCACTTGTAATACTAAAGGCGTCATATACGCCTTGAGGTGTCCTTGCAACAAATTCTATATTGGAGAAACAAAAAGATGTTTTAAAACTAGAATATTAGAACATGTGAGGGATATTGTTAATAAAAAAGCAGAGAGCGCTATAGCTGGACATTTTAGTTTGTTTCACGATGGAGACAGTAAAGGGCTACAAGGTACTGTTTTGGAAAAAAATACAAATATCGAGAGTTGATGTTTCTTTCATTAAGAAACAGTTGCTTTTAAAAGAATCTACTTACATTTTAAAATTTGACATCCTGTCTCCAAGGGAACTAAATGAAGAAAGTAATTGGGGAGTATTTCTTTAATTGGTTAATTGTTTAATTGATGCATTTGTATGTGTATATATGAGGCAAGTTTTTTTACATTAGTACCAACCTATGACGACTGGATGGGAGATAAAAAATTTACCCCGGGGATCACATCAGTCGCCCTGCTAGACAGGGGTCCAGGGAAGTATATATTGTGGGAAGAAATAGCCAGAGAATTGTTATGGCTAGGCTTGTATAGGCCCTAGAGCCGATAGCCTAGTACCAACCTATGAACATTGTGTTATACACCTTGAAGGCTTTGGCCAAGACATCAGAGTTTTATTAAATTTGTTGGATATACTGGTGGTTGTTTCTTTTTTGCCACAAGGCAATTTTTCACTCTGTGCAGCAGTAGGTATGTCCCTAGCCTTGAGCAGCATATTGTCATCACAAAGAATGATGCCACAGTATAAACAAAAAATGATCGATTTCAATAATTGGCTTAGTTTTTGGTGTCATTCAAAGAGGATCCAGTTCCTGTCAGCCTCGGATGACATGGTCAACAAACCTCAGTTTTCCAGAGACAGTTTGCACCTAGCGCCACTAGGCTTTCGTTTGCTGTTAAAAGCTCGTGCCTCCAAAAAAGCCAAAAAAGCAGACTAGCACTGTGGTAAACCACTGGATTGCAAAAAGAAGTCCAAAACAGCAAGCAAAGCAATTCCAAATAACGGACATGTAAAGTTGGAGAGAAACAAGTTTATTATTCCACAAAGTTTACAGGAAAAATCCCTTCTTCCATGTCACTTAAAGAAGAGATTTTTCCCAAAAGCTTTGTGGAATAATAAACTTATTTCTCACCGACTTTGCATGTCCATTATTTGGAATTGCTTTGCTTGCTGTTTTAAAGGCTCTTGCCTCCCCCATAGTGCTATTTTTAGGGAATGTCACGAAAACAAAATGGCCAATGTGAAAATTACCAACCATAACAAAATAAGGGTTATGCTGCTAAAGGCTAAGAGTTTAAACCAAAAACTGCACACTCTGGAAGCACTTCTATCACTTGAGGATGTATATGTTTGTGCAGTCACAGAAACCTGGTTCCAGGCCTCAGAGGGTGCCCACCCTCAACACTACAATGCCTTCCACACCTTCAGACTATAAAACAAACATGTGAGAAACAAAGGAGGCATTGTTTCTACCTATATCAGAGATAAATTTACTGCCCGACTAGTTAGACTGGACAACTCCATAGAGTTACTTCATGTTCAGATTACTGTGGCTAAGACCCCCATTCAAGTAACAAATAGTTACAGATCCCCCTCCATGGATCATGATGCACATGAAGCCTAAATCACCAAACTGGGGTCAATCCAAATATTGCCAAACACTCTGGTCATGGGGTATTTCAATTATCCCACCATACTCTACCCCTAACTCACTAGTGCAAAAGTTCCTTGACTTTGTTAACTCAAATGTCCTGGAACAAATTGTTCAAACCTCAACAAGAGGAACAATGATACTAGGTCTAGTTCTCACTAACATAACAAACAGATGCACCACCGCAACTATCAGACCCTCATTAGTTAAATCTGACCACAAATCAGTCACCTTCGAATTGGCAATAATACCAAAACTCAAAAAGGGTGAAGTCAGATTAAAAAACTTTACCAAAGCAAAATGTACCCTCCTAGGGGAAGGTATAAATACATTCTAAGCCCCACCCCCAGCTGGAAGTGGTGATTACACCATAGCTTACACTAAAACCCTGTACACTTCTATAAGTGTATAGACTCGCCTGTTCATGAGAGAATCAAAGCCAGAGCCCCAAGTAAAAAAAAGCCACCCTGGGGAACATCCAACATCAACAAACTTTACAACAAATACAAAAAGTTGCTGTCTAAGAAAACTAAGGCGAGGCCCCAGCAATGGAAAAGAACCCTCCTCATCCTCAACAGGCAAATAAATCAACATGTCAAATCCTCTAAGGGTAACTTTAAGAAAAACTTAGCAATCACAGCCAAGGATAATCATAAGGCCTTTTACAGCTATGCACATAGCTTAAAAGGTAGGACCCAAGCATTGTGCCGAACTAGTGACTAATAGTATTCCACACACTGATCCCGCAGAGATAGCAAACCTGCCAGCAGACAGATATGGTGAAAATGTCACTCCCTTATCCGCTCGAAACTTGTCACAAACCTTGCCCCCAACTCCACCCCACCCTACATATCTGAAGAACACTTCATTAAAGCCTTGTCTACAGCAAAAAAAAAAAACACAGCCACTATGGGACCAGACAGCATCCCAGGCTGTCTTCTAAACAAACAAAAACATGAACTAGCATCACCATTAAGTACCCTATTCAATTACAGCCTAACCACTAGCTTTGTTCACACAGAATGGAGAACAGCAACAGTTATTCCCCTCCACAAAGGTGACTTCACAACAGATCCAGGGAATTACATACCTATAAGTCTGACCAGCCTCATCTGTAAAGCCATGGAATGTATCGTCATGGACCTCGTAAGAAAAAACATAGGCAACCTCCAAACCCTGGATCCGACTCAATTCGGCTTAGTCAAGGGCAGATCCTGCCTGTTAAACCTGGTGGATTTCTTTGAAAATATGACCAGGGCCACTGACAAGGGTAAATTTGTGCACACAGCATACCTCGACTTGACAAAGGTCTTTGACACAATCCCACACTCAGGCATTACCAATAAACTTAGCAAACTGAATGCAAACCCCTTTGTTGTAAGATGGGTTGCCAACTGGCTCACAAACCAGTCATACACTATCAAAGTGGGTGACTCCACATCAACCAGCAGACCTGTCACCAGTGGGGTGCCACAAGGGTAAGTGCTGGGACCCTACTGTTTGGTATACACTTCTCAGAAGTTCAGGCCAAAATTGAGGGGCTGTTGCTGACCAAGTTTGCGGATGACTGCAAACTGGGTGCAACTATTGAATCCCCAAATGATGTCAGTATACTCAGGAGGGTCTTATGCAAACCAATGACTGGTGTCTTAGTCACAGTCTGAAACTGAATGCAAAGAAATGCATCATCATTCCCTTCGGTAAAATCAATGTCCCTTCACACAATGAAATTATCAACAATACCCTGTGTACCTATGAAGTGGTAAGACATCTGGGATCACAAGTAGACTGTGACCTTAACTTTGACCACCATGTGTGTCTACTGTAATAAGGAAGGCTTTCTACATAGCACATTTGATTACCAAAGGCATCACCTCTAGAGCAAAGGAGGTTATA
Organism: Protopterus annectens; assembly: GCF_019279795.1. Lineage (NCBI taxonomy): Eukaryota > Metazoa > Chordata > Ceratodontiformes > Protopteridae > Protopterus > Protopterus annectens. The sequence continues at coordinate 1,500,023,602 of NC_056731.1, read as the reverse complement.
ACTCTCTATACTTGTCACTAATCAGGCCCATAATTAAGTATAATGCCCATTTCAGCATGAACTGTTCAAAGCACCTGCAGTAATTGGTGAAACCTCAGAGGTTTCTAACTAAGAAGATCAAGGGACTCCAGCACGTGCCTTCCACAGACTGACTAAAGTCACTATAACTATACTCAGTATCATATAGACTTCTTAGAGGTTCTTTTGCCTGGATTACAGAGCAATCGCTGACCTAAACCTAATGAATTTGTTGCACATATGTAAATCAAATGGGACTAGAGCTACCCATTCCAGGGACCTAAATATGGCCTGCGACTTGAACAGGATGTGCTGGAGGGACAGATTTGTCTCCCAGAGACTGCCACATCTTTGGAATAGGCTGCTAATTCATGTGAAACAGAGCACCTCTATGACATTGTTCAAAAGGAACCTGGACGAGTGGATGGGGCACCATAAATTCTTACTGTGGATAGCACACACACAACCCTCCTGGACATGAGCATTAATAAATGCAATCCTGGGTATTCACTAGAGTATCTATTGTATTACATTGGGATGAAATGACTAGGCTTGAAATGACCTTCAGGTCAGTAGCCTAGTAACCTCCTATGATCCTATTTAATTGAGTTATATTATATTACATTTTTCTGTGTCTATTACTATTTTAGTTTCAGTTGCAGTGATTATGTTAGTTACTCTTGAGAAAAAGTAAATATTTACTTATTTAACTAAAGTATCATTCACTGACTTTTTCATGCAGAAGAGTTGGGTTTGCTGACTTGCTTATTCACCTCTCTTCAGTCAGAATAAAACTTTAAAGACTCAGTAGACTTATAGGTCAGTGGGAGTTAAGAGATGGTAGACATACATCTTGCTATGTAGGCATTCCCTGTTCCACTAATCATAACTGTAATATGTTTTCTGATGTAAGAGACAGGAAGATAAGTTTCTAAATAAGGCATCATGAGACCTTGTACAAACCCAACATGGAGTGCACTGAGAAAACTGAATAACAGAGAAATGTCAAAGTGAGAAACAGCTAGCTAACTCATGCTTTACTTACATGTGACAATGTATGAGTACACTTTAGGGAGAAAAACACTGCCCAGGATGAGGAAAATGTGTCCTTAGTGCATAGCTGTCTTTTAAGCTGGGGAATAAACAAAGTCAGGGAAAGGGATCAATGAAAGAAAGAGCAAGAAGAAGTGAGAATTGTAACGCCAACAATGAGAAGGCATTAACATTCACATGCAATTATGAAGCAAAGAATGTGATGTGTAATTAGATCGAGCTCAAGCTGCTGGAAGCTACAATGTGAACCTTGGAAGACTATGCATGCTGCAAGAGGAAGCTTGATGGAGTACCAGATAAGTAGCAGAAGAAGGATCCCTTGTGGATTTTATTAAAAAAAAAACTTGGGCCCTGGTATCCCTATAAGCAGGGCACAAAAGTGTAAATGCAACTTATGTCCAATATACAATATGTCGCCAGGGACTACCATGATTCCTTGACATGAATTTTGGAAGTCCCTGGGGATAACAGTCACACACACACACACACACACACACACACACACACACACACACTCATGCACACACAAGTGTGTGTGTGTGTGTGTGTGTGTGTGTGTGTGTGTGTGTGTGTGTGTGTGTGTGTGTGTGTGAATATGTATATTTTCACTTATTTATATTATTTTGCCCATGACTAAATATACTGGGTCAGTCTCATTTTCCAAAGAGACCCAAGAGAAAAATTAATGTTCCAGCAGAGTGGGTTCAAAAAAAAGAAACAAAATTGAAGAAAACATTAACAAATGAATAAGCTACACTTCCACTATATTTATATATATATATATATATATATAGAGAGAGAGAGAGAGAGGAAGAGAGATGTAGACCTTTTAAATGAACAAATGCAAGCTTCACGTTTGTAACATCGATGTCAAAATGTGGAATAACACAATGATGAAACCAAAACAAGTGTTTTTATGTGGGATAAGTCCCCCCCTGCACACCCACATATGGTGGTTTGTGCCCTGACATCCCCTGCTAATTATATATACTAACTCTGAGATTGCACAATCCCCAGGGAAAGGCAATAGTCCCCTAACCAGGGATTGTCAATCCCAGGCATGAATCCACCATCTGTTTCATTTAACTAAATGATGTCAACCAAACTGACACTGATCATGTGTCTGTTCAACCAAATGTAAGTGTTAGAAATATGTGTATTTGAATATATGAGAAATGCTAGTTTAAAAGCAAAGAAGTATATAATGCATTTTATTCTATTAATCATATAACAAGTAGGGATTAATTCATGTGCAAATGTAAGTAGTTTTGAAACTGCAGTGTGGCTTGAAGCAAAGCTGATCTTTGACCCTGGCAGAATGCTAGCTTAGCAAGTTTTAATGTTTATGCTTTTCACAAGTGATTATCTGCTGGGTCAGGAAATTAAATGTGTGAAATAATGAAATCTTCTAATCTTTCCTGTTGGAATGATTTGGCCTTGTATATGTATTACTGAGATAGCACGCAGCTGTGTGAGAAAGTGTAACAGAGAACAAAGACGTGTATTAAAAGACTGAATCTGCTATTGTATTCAAACTGATATGGAACCTTGAAGAAGTAACTTTACAGAAAGACATTGGGCCGGATTCACGAAGGCTAACACGGAGTCTAAGAGTAGTGTAAGACTCCATGTAGCCTTCGCGATCCAGGAACAGCCCAAAGTCCGTGTAAGAGTCAGTCTAACACGGCTCTTACACGGAGTGGGCGTGGCTAAGCTAATCAGCCCACTTGCAGCCGAATAACATGCAAATGAGGCTGATTAGCGAGCCAGGAAGCCAAGAACAGCCCGTGTAAGAGCCGTGTTAGCTGCAGAAATGTACTCAGTGGACAACTGAGTACGTTTCTGCAAACATGGCAATGGAGCCATGTTAGCTCCAAATAAAGGGTGCATATGTTATAGGCAGCATGCCAATGGCCAAATATGTGGCCATTGGCAATGCAACCCCATGCAAAAATATGAAATATATAATTTTTTTTTTGCCGATGTAAACCAGCGCAGCCCATAAGCGGGCTGCGCTGCTTCGCATGAAACGAAGGTTTTAAACCTGCAAATGTAGGTGTTATGCAATACATGGAATGGCAATGGAGGGACCAGCATAGAAAACCAACATGGCCACCGTGTAGTGGTTGCCAAGGGGGGAAGCCAAGTCTAAGAGATGTAACTAAGCATTAGTAGGCAATCTGATGCAAATTAGGGTAAGGATACTGAATTCCACTGACACATAGCAAATGAGCACAGTCTGAGTAGTGTAAGAGTTACAGAAGGGGGAGGAACAGAGTAGGAGATAGGTGACATCACAGGGGGGAATGGCAGAAAGGGATGGAAGTCATTGGAAGGTAGAGTGAAATGACAGATGTCAGAGAGGTATCAAGGAAGGAGGTGTGCCTCAAGTAAACATGAGAAAGCCAAGAAATGGAAGGTGTACACTGTTGCCTACACCAAAGTTTCTTGCTGGGCGTATCTTGCATGTGTGCGCCATGAAGCTAGTAAGGCGGTGCTGGCGTGTAAGGCAGTGTGGCGTGTAAGGCAGTGTGCGCGTGTAAGGCAGGCAAGCATGTGGGGCGTGTTGGGAGATGTTTAACACTGTATGCACAGGCGTGGTTAACGAAAACAGATGTGG
>NC_056731.1:1499999398-1500019411 GCF_019279795.1 Protopterus annectens | reverse complement strand
GTTTTGGGGCGTTGAACAAGGCACAAAACTGACAGCGAGGTACGTCGTGGTCTGGGCCTAAACAAGTGACGCAGTAAGAATGGAAATCTCAGTGTGGTATTTGCTTTCCACAGGCAAGACAATTGTTAACTTTTTCTGACCTCTGTTAGAGCAAGAAACAAGGATCCCCAACGGGGTACTTGGCTTTAGAAGACTTCAGGATAATTCAATTCGGAAACGAAAACTCAGGTAGAGGCCGACCGGCACTCGTACGGACTGCTTCTGCTTTGGGCTCCTTGGCAAGAAAGCCTGACATAATGGCGTTGGCTGCCTGTTTTTATACCCCTGACGACCTGACTTCAAGTCCTGGAGTGATAACAACCAAAGCAGAAATACTAAGTCTCTGGCATTCAGGCCGACTGAGGGCTACCTGCAGGCAGATAACCCAAGTGTGATGACTGAAACAGTGAAAGATGAAAACATGCCTGGATTACCTAGCCATCATTGGAACTAGAGTAGCCCTGCGGTGAGCTTGAGGATTGGAATGTCTGGGTCAGCCCTGCCTGTGGGATAATTCATCAGATCTGGACTGGGGTCCAGAGTCCAAGGAGGACACAGCAGGTGAGACCACAAAAAGAGGAAAGTACAATTATGTACACTTTACAATAAATGCAGATGTTAGAGTGTATTCACTGTTGCAGTCATCACACTTGGGTTATCCTGCCTGCAGGCGAGATAATTAACTTTTAGTTAGTGCAAGAAAAAAGGCTTCCCAATGGGGTACTTAGCTTTAGATGTTTTCAGCTATAATTCAAACTCTGGTAGTGACCGATTGGCACACTTGCGAACTGCTTTTGCTAGGAGCTCCACGGCAAGAAAGACTGATGTACTGACATCTGCTCCCTTGCTTGACAGCACTGATGACCCGACATCAGACTACAAACGGCAGCAGCCGACGCAGAAAAACATTGACTCTGGTATTCGGGCCGGCCGAGGGCTACCACAGCAAAGATAACCCACAGGTGATGACTGCAACAGTGAAACAAGAAGAACATCTGGTTGTATGATACCTGGCTCCTTCCATGACCAGTGGGACACAAGACCCGAGGTCAGCCACTGGAGGGGAAACGCAAGATGTAGACTGGCCAGACCAAAGGCTTCTAGGAACATCAACTCCTCCTAGGAAGAAGGATCGAAAGACTATCTACTTTTTTGGCCAAGGACTTTTAAGATATCTCTGAAGGAGATGTCTTCTGGTGGTGATCTGGAGGACCCTTCCCCATTATTGAAGTCAGACTCTTCGGTTAAAGATTTCTAAAGGGAATCTAAGTGCCTCCTTTTGAACACACTCTTCCAGACTTCTTCAGTGGGATGAACTGGAGAGATATTGGAAAAAATGGGGAGATCCTGCAAAGGAACTGCTTGGAAACTCAAATGGGCCAGCTGTCCCTTTGGAATACGAGGATGAGGCTCAGAAGTCAGTCCGAAGGGGGAATGGTGATGAAATCCAAAGAAGGAAGAGTCAAAGTTGTCAGGTGAGTGAAAACCCTCTCTACCACCTCAAGAGAAAAGGGAGAGCATAGAGATGGAGAAAATTTGACATTACGAGGATCTGATCCGGAGGTATTCTCAACCAAATGCTTACGTATTTTAGATGGTGGCTCTGAAGCAACAGGTATAGGAGACCGGGCAGGAAAGCATTTTCTATGCTCCAAAGCAGTTTTTAATTTCTTGCTTGGGTGGGGGGGGGGGGGTGAGCCCCAGAAATGGAAGCTCAAGAAGGCGCTAAAGCTGGAAGCAAACCCTTTAATACCAACTTGTTTTGTCTATTGCTTAGGGCCCTGGAGTTGAACTCCACTCAGATTTGGCAAGGGGTATCTAAATGGCCTACACCTAAGGAATAGACGCACTCCCTGCTGGCATTAGAACTGTATCTTATGCCAGCAAAATTCTACTGGTTAAAACCTGTTGACTTTTCAGACATGTTAAAGCAAGGAAGAAGAGAGGAAAGTCTCTCTATCTTTTTATATATAAACAAAAGGATTAGAAAGACAGAATGATAGAAAATTATAGACAATGGTAATTAAATAGCTACCCTGAACGAAAGGGAAGAAAAAAAGGGGTTACCAGCAGTGGTAAACTAGAAATATCGAACAGAAAATGGGTAGAAAAACTAGTCAGAAAGGGAAGCTAGTGTTGTAAAAAAAAAAAAAAATAGGAGAAATCAATAAATTCTACTTTTACTCATGAAAAAAAATCATGTGAGAACAAATCCAGAGCTCAAGCGAACATGATCCACAACAGGAACTATAACAGCAAACGAGATATGAGACAATGCAGGAGTTAGGGGTATTATGGGTAAGGGGAGGAGCTCGAAAGTCAGAGCCAAGAATCTGGAAGATGTGCATCTGAACAGGATCAGAGATCGGATCCAAGATTCTTTGAGAAATGAATGAAAATGACAGATCCTCCATTTTATGAAGGGTGCCCCCAAAAGAGAAGTCCTCTTGGGGACAGGCAGACGATAGAGCATCAGAGTCTGAATCTGGAAAGGGTTACCTTGGAAGGAGTTCAGGAGCAGGATAATTCCTCTTCATCCTCCAGCTGAGGACTGTGAATTTTCTTGAAAAGGCACTTCCCTAGGCTTCTTGGATGTGGAAGCTTAAGGGGTAGTGGTCTAAGCATGGTTGGGGTTCCTAAGACTTCAAAGGCCATGAACTCATGGGTGATTTTCAAGAGGTCTTGAGCTTCAGTTTATGCTGAAGAGATGAAAGAGAAAGGTTGGCAGTTCATTCTGATTTTGGTATCCATTTTGTCAAAGTAACCAGAGGACAGAGTTTGACAACCATAACATTGGTCTGGTTTTCTAAGGTTGAGGCTGGAAAGGATCCCCTCAAAACCCACAACATGAATGCCGGAAGCTGGGACCTACACAGTGATCTCAGACCTAAAAAAACAATGCTGTGGGAGAAGCTAACAGTAGACATGGAACCATGGTGGGCTCCTGAAGGGTCATACCAGTGGGTTCAGGCTTAGAAATTGCTGGACTATGGGGCTGCAAAAGCACCTAATCACCTGAGTAGTAGATAGATGTTAGTGTTGGCCAAGACACTGGCCATATCTTCAGCAACTTTGTGTTTTTGTCAGAACAAAACTTGTGGAGGCTGGGGGACTGCAAAGATGCAGATAGAACTGACATTGAGGACTCCACATAATCGGCTAGGACTTTAGCCCCGCATTAAAAGGGGTCTTTGCTCAGGATTTACAACAATCAGGACAGTTGCAGACTTCATGCTGAAGTTCCAAACAGAACAGACAAGTGAAAATCTTTACAGGGGATTTGCTTTGTACACTTTCCAAGCAACCGTTAACCTTTTTAAATGTTAAATTAGAACAGGAAATCCTAAAAGGAGTATTTACCTGACTGGAGGAAAGAAGAAAGTCTGGAAAAAATGAGCAGACTGTGAGCATATTTTATACATAATGAAGTGCATCGGATTGCATGTGGTGCTGAATGATCTTTAGCTAGGAATGATGCAAAGACTGGAAAATCGAGCTGTTTGCCAGCTTCTGTATGAATCAGTACTGCAACAGGACAAGAACCGTTTCAAAAGACTGAAGATACAGAAGATGAAAAACACAGAAAACCTAAGATTCTGTGATTTAAGATGTAACAGAGAAATCCAGGATCTGTGACAAAGGGCCCATTGAGTATATGCTCCAAATTTGGTCTCAAAAACTAGCCACAATCTATAATAGTAAATATAAATTCATATCAGCAGGAGCTGTGCCTGACAAAAAACACAGCACAATAGTAAAGTACTCACAATGGGAACACCAGAGTGTTCATAGAAAATGATCATTCACTGTATACCAGGCAGAATAGAAGTTTATTCCTGTAATCAGATGGTGTTGACAGGCAACATTTAGATTCAAGTTGTTATATCCAGTTGTCCTCAGAATATTTTATTTTCAAAAAGAGCAAAGATGTTCTTGGATGCAGAACAGGGGAAATGAGAGTATATCTAGCAAAAGGAAAGCAGCAAGATGAAAGATTTTACTTCTCATTCCTATGGCAACGGCACAGCGCACAGACAGAACTTGCCAGTAAAACCTTTTCCAGTGTTCCAAAGGAAAATTACTGAGCATCAAAACACAGGAACAGAGGAGAGAAAGAGTACACTAGATATGAACCACAGATCCATGCTGGGCAATCAAGATGATGAAGAAAAGGAAGGTCAGAAATCAGCAATATTCCTTTGCAGTTTGCTATGATGGGATCTGGACATGAGAACTGTGTTTCTGCAAGTATTAAAGACGGAGGAGGGAGGAGACAGTTTTGTGGATTATTTATCACTGGTTGTGGCCTACAAGTACAATGCTCCACTTTGTTTATTCATGTTTAACAAGGTATAGAAAATAAAAGAACAGCTGTGTAAAATCTTGCCATAACAATAGATGTCCATCGCTTCCATGTTTCAGTATTCTAAACATGAGGGATCCTTCACCCAAGGCAACCTGAACGTCCGGCCCCTATACAAAAGCTTAGCCTGACTGCTGTATGGTGCGCGTGGGATGTCACACAAGTACCATAAACAGTGGGCCATAAATGTGACGATCGTATGCACATACCTCAGAAATGAATGCCCCATTCAGACAGTCATCTAAAGGAAGCTGATCAGGATGTCATCCAGAGAGGGAAAGTTAACTGAATATAAAAGGAGAAGAGGAGGAATATGTCTTAGTGGGGGGTAAGAGGGAGGGATAGGAATACTGCAACATGGAACAGCACATCTATGGTTAGGGTAAGATTTTACACAACTATTCTGTGTTCTTCTATACTCCTGTTGCAGTACTCTAAACATGAGGGAGAGTACCAAAGCTCAGCATGTGTTATGGGTGGTGGCAGAAGAACCACAGTCTATGAAACCATGCAGGATGGCCTTTGCAAAGCCTGCCCTAACCTTGGAGATACAGTCCAGCTTGTAATGTTCAGTGAAAGTGTGGACTGAAGACCATGTGGCTTGCCTCAAGGATAGGGAGAATGCATAAAGAAACATCCCCTTCCAGGAAATCAAGAATGCACCCACCCCTCCATGACTAAGGAGAGGGAGTCTTTGTGCAGAATAGCTGTAGACATCTGTTCTGATGGGAGGCAAACAGATCTATTTGAGGCATACCTCACCAGTGTACTATACCTAGAAACACATCCCTGTGCAACATCCATTCGTGGTTCAGAGATGCTGACCTGCTGACAATCTACCTGAACATTGTTTTGTGATGGAATGTAAACTGCCTGCAGCGTTACCTTGGAGAGGGTGGTCATTTCCTAAGCTTGAAGAGCAGACATGAAAAAGTAGGATTTTTTCCCTCTTGTTTGTTCATGTACCACAGGGCTATGGTAGTGTCTGTGAAGACTTTTAGAGATCCTGGGTCTATGAAGGGAAGAAATGTCCTTAAGGCTAGGATAAGGGCAGTTACTTCCCTGACGTTTGTGCATTTTTTCCTTTGATGGTAGTCCCATTGTCCCTGAACCTTCAGACCATTCATAGATGCTCCCCACCCCAGGTCTGATGCATCTGTGTACATTTGTTTATCCACAGGGAGAGGTTGTACAGGCAATCCTGGGTTCAAGTGAACTTGCTGGATCCACCAATAAATCTTTCGTGAGACATGGAAGAAAGGGAATATGAAATTAATAAGTGGGCATGTTGGGACCAAACATTCTTCAGGTACCATTGAAACTCGCATATGTAACCTGGTTAGGAGCAGCACTGGAAGGGTTCTCAATGAAAAGATTAAGGGCCACTAGATGGCTGTGTAGGGTCTTCGGAACAAACAGGCAAATACAGCAGGATTTGTAGCCATGGGAAGGCCCTAATCAGAAGAGGCAGAGTTCGTAGCTGTCTGTGCTGGATTTGACGTCTGCACTTATATTTTCCCTTCCTAGATGACATGGATGGAATCAGCTAACAATTAAGCAAAGGACAGCAACCAGAACTAGAAAAAAAATAAAGGTTCTCCAACGGGGTACTTATTTAAGATGTCTTTGGCACGGAGCAGAACAAGCCAGCTGACGTTCAACTGGCGACACAGAAATTCTGAGGTCTGTGCGTGCGGATGTCACATTTATGGCCCACGGTTTATAGTAGCCAAGTGCTACATCCCACCCACCATATAGCAGTCAGCCTAAGCTTTTGTATATGGGCCGGACGCTCGGGTCAACTCAGGTGGAGGATCCCTCAAATTTAGAATACTGCAACATGAGAAAAGAAGAACATCTAAAAGTTTCCTTTCTTAGTAATGTGAATAAACTATGTAAAGTTATTTTTCTTCTTAGTAATGTGTGTGTATAACAATTTGTGAAGTCAAATGGATGTTGCATTGTAAAGTAGTTGTATACAGTATGCACAGGTGAGGTGGAGGTGTCTTCCCTGTGATTGTTAATACAATTGATGTAGAAGAAATGTACCATTATTTATTTTTGTCCTCATCTACCAGCAGAGTTTTGCAACTGGCAGTCACAGTCTGCAGACACAGGTAATAAAATCAAGAAATGACTGAGGTGCCAACTATGAGGTACTTGTATGAAGAAATACTAAAAGTAGTACTTGAAGTGAACAAGTAAATGAAAATAAATAAAGCGTTATATTGAAGAGAATGCAAACGGATGCATTCTTGATAGTAACAAACCATCTCAGTATAATTTGCAACACAAAATCAATTTACAAACAGTCAGGGCACTTTTTACGGCTGTAACTTGGTTGAGTGTGCAAGTTGTTTTTCACATGTAGGAAGGAAGCTGAGAGGAAACAAGAAAGGATGCTGTGGGTAAAGAATCAGATATTGGCAAAGGCTCTTCCTACCCCCATAGTGCCTTTTTTAGGCAAGGCTCAAAAGACAAACCCACCTCCATAGGTATCACAAGGGATAAGAAACTAAGTAATGCTACTCAAACGCCAGAAGTCTAAACCTCAAGATGCACGCACTCGAAACTCTCCTTAGCATGGAGAACATCGATATCTGTGCAGTAACAGAAACCTGGTTCAAGGCTCCTGAGAGCACCCCAGCACTACCAGGTTACACCTCATACCATGCTTTTCGGCCCCAAAACTTGGACCGAACCACAAAAGGAGGGGGAGTATCAATATTCGTCAAAGATACCCACACCTCCAGGTTGGTGACACAGCACGAAGCATCAGAGACTATCCATGTGCAACTAACAGTGGGTAAAACTGCCTTCCAGTTGATGGCATGCTACAGACCACCCACCCAAACCCAGGAACCCCACTCAGCCTTCCTGAGAACACTGGAAAATATGAAGGTCTCTCCAAACACCATTATATTGGGCGGCTTCAGCTACCCAAACATAGACTGGGAGCATTACTCTAGCTCCAACATCCTAGCCCAAAGGTTCCTAGAATTTATAAACTCAAATGCTATGGAACAACTTGTTACCACTCCCACAAGAGGGGAAAACATACTGGACCTGATCATCACCAACATGGGGACTCTATGCTCCAGACCAGAAGTGTATCCCTCACTGGTAAGATCAGACCATAAACTAATCCCACTGGATATTCACATCCCAACTCCACCCCCTGCCCTGAAAACCACAGTGAAAACCTTCTCTAAAGCAAATTTCACACTCCTGAAAACCGAGGTGGAATCCTTCAAAGCCCCCGGGCCTGTGGAAAATACGACCCAGACCGCAGAATCCTTTATAAACGCATTCTATGAACACCTTCAGGAATGCATGGATCATGCAATCCCAAATAAAACCAAGACCCAATCCTCCAAAGGCAGACGTCCTGTCTGGTGGACCCCAGCCATAAACAAACTATACAATAAAAGGAGGAAGCTACTACATGATAGAGCAAAATCCCAAAAAGGGAAGGCATCTCTGATCAGTATTAGCAAAACACTACAGGCACTCATAAAATCGTCTAAGGCCAGCTTAGAGAGAAAAATTGCACAGGACACTAAGGATAATCACAAGGCTTTTTTTGTTATGTTAGAAACCTGGGTGGGAATTCCCAGATATGCTCAGAATTAGTACAAAATGACAAAAAATACACCGAACCCACAGACATTGCCAACATCCTAGCTGACCGGTTCAGCGCAAACCCCACCCCTCCCCACCAAAAGGGCAAATATCTATCCCAGCAGAGTGCTGCCCCCCTGACATCTCAGATGCTTGGGTAAGAGCTGCCCTCTCCAAAGCAAAAAATACAGCATCAATGGGGGACCAGACGGTGTCCCGTGCTGCGTCCTACATGAACTCTAAGAAGAGCTAAACCCAAACATAAAACTACTGTTCAATCTCAGCCTTACTACAGGATATGTACCCAAAGAGTGGCGTACAGCAACAGTGGTCCCTCTCCACAAAGGTGGTGCCTCAACGGATCCTGGAAACTATCGCCCCATAAGCCTGACTAGCTTGGTCTGCAAAGCTATGGAAAGAATCATCATGGACCTCATAAATGAAGTTATTGGGGACCTACAGACACTGGATCCTACCTGTTCGGCTTTGTTAAGGGCAGATCCTGCCTATTAAACCTGGTTGATTAACAGTCACCAAGGCCACTGACTAGGGGAAGGTGGTCCACACAGCCTACCTGGACCTTGCAAAAGCCTTCGAATACAATACCCCACTCGGGCATTATAGATAAGCTCACCAGCTTAAATATAAACCCCTATATCACTAGATGGGTTGCAAACTGGCTCAAGGACAGAACCCACATGGTTAGAATTGCTGGAGCCATGTCAGACTCCAAACCAGTTACAAGTGGCATCCCACAAGGCTCAGTCCTGGGACCTCTCTTGTTCGGTATATATTTCTCGGAGGTACAGGCCAACACTGAAGGACTGTGGCTGACCAAGTTCGCAGATGACTGCAAACTGGGCGCCATAATCGACTCTCCAGCCAACAAAAGCATCCTCCAAAAGGGCCTCATAGAAACAGACAACTGGTGCCAGAGCCATGGCCTCAAGCTAAACGCCAAAAAGTGTACAGTCATCCCCTTTGGCAAAAACAAAGAGCCCACAAATTACCGCACAGGTGGTAATCCATTAAGTACAGAAGACGTAATTGGGGACCTGGGGACCCAAGTTGATAGCAATCTCTCATTTGACAACCACGTGGCCAAAGTGGTTAGAAAAACATTTTATATAGCCCACCTAATCATGAAGGGATTCACATCTAGATCAGGGGAGGTCATCATGCCCCTTTACTCATCCCTCATCAGGCCCATAATTGAGTACAATGCCCCCTTTTGGGATGTACCTTACCAGACACCTGCAGCAACTGGAAAGACCCCAAAAGTACCTCACCAAGAGGATCAAAGGGCTCAAACAGATGCCATATGCTGCCCGGTTAAAGAAACTCCAGCTCTACTCAGTGGCATACCGCCTGCTCAGAGGCGATCTGTGCCCGACGTATAAAGCCATGTTCAACCCGGAATTAATGGACATGCTGCACCTCAGAAAATCCAAATCCCATCGAGCTCGCTTTCGAGACTTGAACCTCAGCACTGAAATAAATAGGACAAGCTGGAGGGACAGATTCATAACCCAGAGGCTCCCTTCACTCTGGAATAAAATCCCAGTCCAGGTTAGGCAGAGTCCCTTCATTGACTCTCTTCAAGAGGAATCTTGATGAGTGGATGGGAGATCGTAGGTTTACCCCGGGTATCACTTCTGTCTCACTGTTAGACAGAGGCACAGTATACTAACCTCGAAAAAGGGCATAGCAAAATTAATTTAAAATGGGTGGCGAAAGCCAAACACACTCTGGCTAGCCTTATAAATGCTCTAGGGCAGATAGCCTAGTATGAACCTATGAACCTATAAAATGTCTTGTCAGCACGATTACACCCAAGTTTAGAATGACTGAAAAGTCGGTGGGTGCAGCTGTCTATCTAGGGCATCTGTCCATATATGGAGGGATAATTTTCCTTTCCGGAAAATTATATCGGGGTACTATGGAACAAGCTGAAAAGGGTAAGGGGATAAAATGAATCTGCATATAGTTTTTTGAATATTACACTGAAAATGTGGCTAACCTAAACAGATAAGCTGTAACTGCCTATAAGTTCGGACTGCAAAAGACTAACGTGTATGCAAGCTGGAAACATTTTTAAAAAAGTACAGTTGTGTACACTTACCATAAATGTAGATGTTGGTGTGTATTCACTGTTGCAGTCACTACACTTGGGTTATCCTGCTGGCAGGCTACCCTCAGTCGGCCTGAATTTCCAAAGTCTAGGTCCTGCGTCGGTTGCTGTCGCCTCTTCCCTGACGTCAGTGCGCCAGGGGTATAAAAGATGCAGCAGACAATTTTCTTCAGTTTTTCTTGCCCCAGATGTCAGGTGCCCCCAAAAAGGTAGGCTAAAAATATGCCAATAAAACATGCATGCACCAAAATATATTATACCTTCATCTACAAGCAAATACACCACATAGGTTGTATAGATTAGAGAAGTGCAGATAAGATCCAGCAAAGATATGGGGGATGGTGGGTGGGTAACCTGGACTGCAACAGTGAATACACTCTAACATCTACATTTATGGCAAGTGTACACAACTGTACTATGTTCTTCGTGTTTCACTGTTGCAGTCATTACACTTGGGTTGAATCCCAAAGCTATGGCTGGGAGGCTGGAGCTAAATAGGATTAGGAGCGGCTATGATGCCCTGCAGAACTGCAGTGGCAAAGCCTGCCCTGGGAGCAGAGTGGTAAATGATCGTGTTTTGTAAAGGTGTGCACTGAACTCCAGGTAGCAGCCTCTAAAATGTCTTTGGTTGGTACTCCCCTGAGGAAGGCTGCTGAAGTGGCTGCTGCTCTGGTTGAAATGACGCCTAATGCCCTTAGGCACTGGCTTGTGAATGCAGTGGCCTATCCACTTTGAAATAGTCTGCTTTGAGATGGCCTTTCCTTGTGATCCTGCAGCATATGCCACTAGTAGTTGCTCTGTCTTTCTGAAAGCTTTGGTTCTGTTCAAGTAGAAGCGTAGCTGTCTGTGTATGTCCAAAGAATGCAGAATTCTCTCCTCCTTATTCTGTGGGTTTGGATAAAAAGTAGGTAGATGAATAATTTGGTTAAGGGCCACACTGGACACTACCTCAGGCATAAATGTCGAGTTTGTCCTCAGAGAAACCCTGTCTGGATAAAAAAATGATAAAAGGTTCCACAGCCATGAGAGCCTGTAGCTCAGACTCGTCTTGCAGAGGTTATTGCTAGGAGCAGAGCTGTTTTCAAAGATAAAAACTTTATATCAGCTGTAGCGGCTGACTCAAAAGGAGGCAGGGTGAGTTTTTCCAAGACATAATTGGGGTCTCATGCCGGTATTGGTGATCTCCTTGAAGGCCTTAACTTTTTGGCTCCTCTGAGGTACTGCCTTAAAGGATGAGAAAAGATTGGTGGCTTTGTATTGTAATGAGCCGAAATGGCAGAGGCATGAATTTTAATTGATGAAAAGGATAGGCCTTTGTCCAGCATCTCAGTTAAGTATTGTAAAATCTGAGGAATATTTGGTACTGCTGTGTCAATTCCTTGTGCCTGGTTCCAAGCACAGAATCTCTTCCATTTTCCAGCGCAAGATTTTCTGGTACTAGGCCTTCTGGTCTCCAAAATGACATCCATCACAGCTTTAGTGAGAGGCGTGTTTTGTATGACTACATTATCCGCCATGCTGCCAGATTTAAAGTCTTTAGTTGGCTGTGCAGGATCTGATTGTTTTGTTGGGATAGTAGACAAGGAAGATGAGGCAAGGTCCAAGCCAGGCATTGAGACAAGTTCCTTGGGATTGGATACCAGTACTGGCGGGGCCAGTCTAGGGCAAGCATTATCATCTTTGGCTTCTCTTGTCTGACCTTTAGGAGTACCTTGGGGAGAAGAGGTAGTGGAGGAAAGGCATATACTGCTAAGCTTTTCCAGCTGAAAGATAGGGCGTCCACTTTCCATGCTTGTCTGTGATAAGTCCTTGTGCAGAATCTTTTGAGTTGGTAGCTGTGAGGAGAGGCAAATAGATCTATATCCGGGCACCCCATTTCCTTGTTATCATGCTGAAGACTTGTGGATCCAATTTCCACTCGTGGGGATCCATGATGTTTCTGCTTAGTTCGTCTGTCAGAGTATTTATCTTTCCTGGCAGGAATTGTGCCTGCAGATGTACTTGGTAAGTCAATGCTGTGTTCCACAAAGTCATGGCTAGTCTGCAAAGGGGGTAAGAATGAGTGCCTCCCTGTTTGTTTAAATACCACATGACCGTGGTGTTGTCTGTCTTTATCAGTAGTTGTCCTGGATAAAGTAGGTCCTTGAAGGCTGTCAGGGCATTCTGAACAGCTAGCATCTCTTTTTGATTGATATGTAGATGCATTTGGTTTGTGGACCATGTGCCTTGAATACATTTTCCTTTCAATGTGAGCCCCCCCCAGGCATAATCTGATGCATCCGTTAATGTCTGCCTGGCTGGGGGTAAAGTGAAAGGCTGTCCCTTGTTCTGGTGACAACCCTTCGCCCACCATCGAAACTCCTGCTGCAGGCAGGGAATGAGGGTAATTGTTTCCAGGCTGTGGCAATGTTGAGTCCAAACACTTTTTAGGTACCACTGAAGTTTCCTCATATGCAGTCTCATATATGGAATTAGTAGAATGCAGGATGCCATGAAGCCCAAAGCCTGCAGAATTTGTCTTGCAGATAACTGGGCCTTTGTTGCCAACCGGTTGAAATAGGTAGTCAGTTGCCTTTGTCTGGCGTGAGAAGCCATCTGGCCAGTTGTATTTAAGCTTGCACCCAGGAATATTATCTCTTGAGAGGGTACTAGTTTTGATTTATTTTCATTTCTGTACCCTAGGCCTGTTGGAAATCTCTTTACAAATGCCAGGTGCTGTAGTAGAATGTCATTGTTCTCTGCTTGAATGAGACAGTCCAAGTAAGGATATATTTGTATTCCTCTGTCTGCATAATGCAATTACTGGTGCCAGGCACTTTGTGAAGACCCTGGGAGCAGTAGATAAGCCAAAGGGCAGTGCAGAAAATTGGTAGTGCATTGAGCCATCTTTGAATCCAAGGTATCTTCTGCATGTTTGTCTGATTGGGACATGTAGGTATGCCTCTTTTAGGTCTAAAGTCACAAGCCATGCCTTCTTGCCCAGCATGGGCAGAAGTTGCTTTATAGTCAACATTTTGAATTTTGGTATATCTAGATATATGTGTTTAGAATAGATAGGTCCAGTATTGGTCTCCAGGTCTTGTCCTTTCTTGGTACCAAGAACAGTCGAATAAAATCCTTGTCCCTGCTCTTGCTCTGGTACTTGTTGAATGGCCCTCATGTCCATGAGGGATGAGACTTGCTTTTGTGCCTCTGCCCATTGATGTTTTGGCAGGTCTGGCCAACTGTTTGTCC
Source organism: Protopterus annectens (assembly GCF_019279795.1). Classification (NCBI taxonomy): domain Eukaryota; kingdom Metazoa; phylum Chordata; order Ceratodontiformes; family Protopteridae; genus Protopterus; species Protopterus annectens. The sequence goes on along the minus strand of NC_056731.1, from coordinate 1,500,006,023 downwards.
TTGGCAGGGTATGGAAGTGAAGCCTTATGACACTGTCTAGGACCCATTTGTCCTGGGTTATTTGTGGCAATTTTGAGAAAAAAGTGTTAGTTTTCTCCCTAAAGGTGCTGCCAGAAGATGAGCGCTTGGTGCAGACAGGGGGAAGTCATTGGGACTGTTTCCTGAATGGCTGTGATTCGTCTTCTCCACTTTTGGAGGTAGAAGCACCCCATTGTTTAGACCTGTACGAACCTTGGGGTTGGGATCTGCCTCTTGGGCGTCTGTATCTGCCCCTTTGTGGTCTGTCTGACACTGGAAAGGACCAATTCTTTGTAGGCCAGTGTCTGCTAAATCTAGGAGGCTGTTCCTTAACAGTTTGCATAGATTTAGCTTTGTCCTCCATTTTCTTTAACACCTCTTCTGCTTTAACACCAAATAAGGTATCATGCTGTAATGGAGCATCTAATAGTTTTGCTTCGACATGATCAGGCAGATTTTGTTCCTTTTACCAAGCATGCCTCTTGATGACAGAACCCGTAACAGCAGCCCTGCAGGAGGCCTCCAAAGAATCAAAACCACATTGCAAAGTATGCTTTCCAACTTTTTCAGCTGCATGCAATAAATCCTGCATTTCTTTGTTTTCTGCACATTCAGAATTTATCAACATTTTCTGTTTAAGCAGTGACATAATATATTGCTGATATTTGAGCACATGAAACTGACAATTTAAAGCCCTTATAGCCAAGGTAGCAGAAGTGTAAATCTTTTTTCCCCATCTGTCCAATGCCCTAGAATCCCTGTCTGAGGGGGTAGGTTTTTTTGCAGCGGAAGCCTTGACCCACTTTGGGACCCTGAGAGAGAGTTTCTGGGTCAGCAGCAGGGTTTTTGAAAAGGAATCTATGAGAGTCAAGAACCCTGTAGTACCTGTCCAGCTTAACAGGAGCTGGAGGTAAGGAGTCAGGGGTCAGACTGGACTCTGAAAATACATCTACAATGTCTAACACAGGTGGAAAAGCTAGGGGCCTGTGTTGTGGTAGTAAAAGGAAGTCTCTGAGCCTTTTCTTAGATTCTGAAAAATCTTGGCTTTCCCAGTGGAAATGCTCCCTCATGGTATGCAAGGTTTCCCCAAAAGAGTAATCCCTCAGGAGGAGAGGCTGAAGGGATAGATTCTTTAGCATCAGAATCCTCATAGGGAGGAAGAGAGTATTCCTGATCAGAAGAGGAATCAGATGAAATGGAAACCCGTTCTGAAGATTCTGTCTCTTGCCTAGGCCTTTTATCAGGTGGGGGATGGGAAACCCTGATCAAAGTAAGTCTTCAGACATTTTGAGCATCTGTTTTTTGGGCATGGAGGCCTGTCCATGAGGCTGTTGTACTAATTTCTTTTTCTTTAAAGGTGCTTTAGTCTTTGCCTTTGAAGCTGAAGTCGATTTAATGTATAATTGAGTAGGTCTGAAAACACCCTCAGAAGCAGATGCCTGCTCAGCGGCTCCGGACCCATCTGAGGGAATAGTCTCCGAAGGTCCAATATCTTGAACTTCCAGTGGCCTAGTCGACGCCACGGAGGAGTCGGTAGCGGCCAGCGTGTCTAAAATACCGGGCATCAGGGGCTGCGAAGGTGCCTCACTAAGAACCAGCGACTGGCTTAGAAGAAGCCTAGTCGGTTTTGGACATCGGATACCTGAACTTTTCTTTTTCTTTACGTTTCTTGTGAATTCCGGTAGTCGGAAGGATATCTGACGACATCATATAATTAAATCTTCTGCCAAAATAGTGTAATGTAAAATCGTACCGATGCTTAATAGTGCATTGGTTAAATCCATCACAAAACAGACAACTAGCAACATCGTGGTCAGGGCCTAGGCAAGGAATACAGCAAGAATGAAAGTCCTTATGAGGTAATTTGTTTCCCACAAGAAATACAATTAACTTTTTCTGACATCTGTCTGGAGCAAGAAAAAAGTTTCCCCAATGGGGTACTTGGCTTTTAATGAAGACTTCGGATCCAAAACTCGAACACAAAAATCTCAGGAGTCGGCCGACCGGCACTTGCGAACTGCTTATGCTTCAGGCACCGCACGGCAAGAAAGACTGAAGAAAATGGCATCGGCTGCATCTTTTATACCCATGGTGCACCGACGTCAGGGAAGAGGCGACAGCAACCAACGCCGGACCTAGACTTTGGAATTCAGGCCGACTGAGGGCAGCCTGCCAGCAGGATAACCCAAGTGTAATGACTGCAACAGTGAAACACGAACATCTGTAATCTAGAATATGTGAAAGTAATAGTACCTTAAGTGAACAACATTGTAAGTATGGACAAGCAAAAACAGTACTGAATTATTTTAAGTGGTATACAGTATAAATAAAATACAAGAGACACAGAAATGAGCATGAGAACGTGGCAAAGAAAGGAATCAAAATGCTTATTCAGCACAGTGTTAGGAATAAAGGAAAAGAGGGGCAATAATACTTACTACAAGAGGGACTCAGAGAAGGAAGACAAGAGTTGATCTGTGGTAATAAGGATTATTGGCAGGGATGGAAGTTTACATCGACATGTATTTATATTCTATCTACAACTACTATTAAGGATCTTAGCAGAATTATGGGAGAGGTGTTTGGCTTCCATCAGGGATTATTAATGGATGGGGACTAGAAACAGATTTGCAAAAGTGATGATGCATCGGGGGACTTAGAAGAGAAAGTGTAACGAGAGGGTAAATTTCTAATGAAATATGATATTTGTAGTAGAAGATGTGAAATTACAAACATGAACCCAGACAGAATTTGCACATTATTCTCCAAGGTATAATAAACCAGGCTAGATAGGGCAGAAACAGCACAACTGACAATTTTGAAAAGCAAACCGTTTCAGAGTGTATGCCAATAATCAAGTAAAACGAGACAATGGTGTTTGGCACTTTCCTACTTGTCTATTAAAAAGGGAGGATTTTACAGTATGGGCAGTAAAAACTATTAAAGAATTGCTACAGAATGGACATATTTCTTCAAAGGGGACAGCTAAGTGGTGAGATAAACTGAAAATGAAATTTAAAAATACTGTAGAAATGAAAGATTGTGATGAATAATCCTATTACTTTCTTAGTGTTTAGAAATGACTGGGAAATGAGATTGGAAAGGCAATAATAAATCTTTCTCCTTCTTTCGGCTGCTCCCGTTAGGGGTCGTCACAGTGGATCATCCTTTTCCATTTTTTCCTGTCCTCTGCATCTTGCTCCGTCATACTAACCATAAATAAAAAAAAACAATGGGAGGACATCTGTACAGCTCCATACTATGCGAGTGTCTATATTATAAAACACGAAAACCCTTTTGACTGAATACTACAACAGCGGCACATATAGCCCGAACCGCAAATACACCAAAACCGCGAAATTTAAAATCTCGAACAGTCATAGTCGGCTACATACTACGTACCCAAACATAATAAATAAACCACATACATACACTAACCAAACCCTACTTCTAACCCTACACTAAACCTTACATACATTACTATTTATGCACTTACCTTAACCCGCACCCTAACCCTAAAGTCCGTAACTATCGCACACTTACCTTATGGAGCTATACCGCAGAGGGGCCAACCATAACAAATCGACATTTCAACTTCCGTGGTTTTGGAAGTTCACCGTTTCCGTCGTTAGCGCATGTGTCACTCTTTTCAGATTTGCTCAAACGGATCTTCAGTCTTCTAATATAGACTCGTATGCAACAGAATCTAGGAGGTTTAGGACATTTGCTCAGGTATTTTTACATCCCAAGTACACTCAAGATATTTTTTTTTCCACTGGTAAACTACAATTGCAGGAAAAGGAAAGAGGGGTACTATGGAACATGACTTTTGGGGAACGTAATTAGTTGGTAGATTTTAAAAATTCCCTTGAGTACTTTGTAACAAATGTTGAGTAGCAAATTTTTTAGCTAAAGAAATTATTCTTTTGAGTTGTGATATAGAAACTGAATTGCCTAGACACAGTAAGGACCCACAGAACAATCATCTCATTATAGTACGTTCTTACACAACTGTACGATGTCCTCGGATGATCACTGTTAAAGAATCAACTGATAGGAGATTCCCAAAGCTGTCTATGAAGAAAGGAAGGGAGGAACAGGGTATTGATCAAAAGATCTAGCAAGACTGACAGAACAAACTAAGCTATTTTTAGATAAAACACAAAACTTTCAAAGTTTTGTACAAGTGCGAGTGGAAAACCAAGTAGCTGCTTCAAGGCTATATCTGGAATCCAGACCTTTGAATAAGCATCTCCAGGTCAATCTTCATGCCCTAGGAAAGATGGCTTGGACAGAGTGAAACACTCAAGAGAAGATACTGCTGACTCTGACTTATGGTGGCCACAAGAACTATACCACCCAAAGCCAGAAAAATGAGGTTAGTTGTCTGGGGAATGACTGCTGACCACTACAGATACATCCACCATCAGATAAGACGAAGACTGAGCCCACAGAATTGAAAAGGGACTCTGGTAAATATTTCTTTTTCTTTCTTTCAAGAAAGAAAAATTGGATCAGCAGGAACGTAGTACATATCTGTGCTGTGATCAGGAAGGGTTGCTTTGTCTGCTGTCAAAAACTCAAAAAATGTCTGAAGGAAGGTAAGCTGTCAATTAGTTTATACAAATGGTGCACTTGTGCTTTTACACATAGATGTGCCTAAAACACTAATGTATAAGCAGCACACAATAATCCTGTCAGAAACCCCTTTAGAATAAAATTAGTCTGACAGAAAATGGCAGGCAAGTTTTCACAGAGTTAACACAAGCACCATTTCATCCACAGAGCTCATTGCTGAAATACTTCCAGACATAAAACTTTTGTTAAAACACACACACATTTTTTTTTACAAAAACACTACTTTGCCCACAAATTAAGCCTCCAGATTAGCTGAAACTAAAAATAGCTTATCCTGATAGGAAACTTCCAATATTGAAGAAATACCAGGTTTCTTAAAGGGAAGGGCCAGAACTGCTAAAGTTAAAAAACATTACATTATGCTATCAAATATATTCAATTTACATGTACGCATATTAAGCAGTCATTTTTTTCCGAGCAGAAGAGTTCCCCAAAGGGGACTTTATCTGTCAGAAAATCTGTGCTACTTGATGCTCTTGTGAACCTCTGAGCGGTTTCTTCACAAGGTAGCAAGAAAATAAGATTTTCCACTCTACTTTCCCTCCTCAGGGCTGAAGGATCAGTAATCAGCATGGAAGTGTGGGAGGGAACCAGCACTTTTTGAAGTGGTCGGTTGTGTCTTGGGCAAAACACAACTAGTCTACAGGCTACTGCAGTAGCAGAAATGAACATCTCCCTAGATTACCAGTGAAATATTCCTTCACTCTATGAAGTGCATCTCAAAGACAAAGTCCTCAGATGGTGAGGCAGATGACAAAGTGTCTAAGCTAGTATCCAGAAAATATTGGGAGGGTGGATACTTCACAAAATCAAGTTCATCTTCTGACTAATTACTCAAAGTCCCCCTGGAAGGTGGTGTCCTTTTTCCTTTTCCCAAGGGAAGTTCCTGATGCATGTTCCCTTCCCAGAGTAGGGTGCCTTAACTGTGTGAATTTCATGAAGTCCTGTGCCAGCCTGACTAGGTCCTGCGCATACACATGGGTAGAATTGGCAGGGGATCTAATCAGTATTGGCTTGGGCAAAATAACCTACCATTTTGCCTTGGATGTCCTTTGTTTGGAAGAGGCAAATGACCATGTCTCTGGCTGAAGGTGGAGAACAAGACCTCAGTCTGATTCCTGGAAATTTCCTTCTGAACAATAACCAAGAGAAAACTGCCCTCAGCATCTGCAACCAGAACTCTGGAGTTAGAAGCCTTAACCTGCAAAGCAGCTTCAGATCCAACTGACAGTCTGGTGTCAACAAGAGAGGATGCATATACTGGGCTAAAGCCATGGTGCTCTCTGGACAGAACATGCCAAATGACTCAGGCCTAACAGGCACTGGACTAGAGAGTGCAAAGGTGCCTTACTTGTGTCAACATTTTTGAGAGAAGGTAGGCCCAGTGGACACTGGGATATTGTCAGCCTCCCATACAGCCTTCTCCTTAGAAGCATTTCTCCGCGCACTTTCAGGATCACAGCCCAGGAACAGGTGAATGCCAGGGTGAGCAAAAGCCAAATACTACCAGACTCCAAAATATTCACTAAGGGATTCAGTCCTACTCTATGGTTTTATCATTAAATCAGGCACAACATGGGCAGTTAGGCATGTCATGCTCTGAGCCCAAGAACAGGCAGTAAGAAGGGAAGTCTTTGTGAGGAATCTATTTCCCCACACAAAAGATGGACAATTATCAACTTTCTTAAACATTAAAACAGCTATATAAGAAATTTTCCCAAAATGAGTCTTAGCTGAATTCTTTTGCTTCGGTCAAACCAATGGACTGATGACGCTAATGCAAGCAGCCTGCTGTATCAGGCTAAATGAGCAAGAACTGAAGATGGTCCCAGCCAATGGCGCTTTATACTACCAAAATCCTGATGTTGGCCAGCAAAGCTATCTACTGGTTGGCGGCTGGTGAAAGCCTCTGGTATTTGGGGTGGCTAGGGCTTCTGCATAGTAAAAAGACACAAGATTAAAGTACTGC
>NC_056731.1:1499859398-1499994398 GCF_019279795.1 Protopterus annectens | reverse complement strand
GATGGACTACATACATCGAACGTTATGGTGAGTACATAACTTCTTGATGTTATGTAGTCCAATCTCACCTACATTCTTACCCGTGGGACAGTGTCCCTAGCACCTACATCCTGGGTGGCTCATAGGAAAATACTCCTGAGTACTGTGGAACCAAAAGAACGAACTGCCCCTACATACCATGTCCAATTTGTAATGAGTAACAAATGTGTGCGGAGAAGCCCAAGCAACTGCAGCACAAATATCATCCATAGACAATCTGGCTTGATAGTCTGTAGATGTAGAAACAGCCCGAGTAGAGTGAGCCATGACTGGGAACGGCAGGTCTTTTCCTCCTGCGGAGTAAACGAAAAGAGATGCAATTGGATATCCATCTGGATAGGATGATTTTGGAGACAGGGGACCCAATTTTGTTTTCCGAAAAGGAGACAAATAGTTGATCAGACTTTTGGATATCTTTTGTTCGGTGCAGATAGAAACGTAACTGTGTACATCCAATTGATGAAATTTAAATTCTGCCTTGTTTGAAAAATGGGGAAATAATACTGGAAACTCAATAGATTAAGATTAGACATGGACGCCACTTTAGGAAGAAAAGAATGGTTTGGTCTAAGAGAAACCCTGTCCTTATGGAAGATCAAGTATGGAGGTTTGACAGAAAGGGCTTGAATTTCTGAAACTCGCCTGGCTGAAGTGATTGCTATTAAAAAGGCAGTTTTCCAAGTCAAGAATTTCAAATCACAGGTAGCTGCAGGCTCGAAAGGTGGTGAGTTAAGTGCTTGTAAGACAAAATTTAGATCCCAGGGCATGACAGGTTCGGAGACCGGAGGACGGAGTAATACAGTGCCCTTCAGGAAAGCCTTAAAGAGTCTGTGAGCCATCAGACTAGGCTCATTAGCCACATGAAAGTTAGAAACCGCTGCCAATTGAACTTTTATGGCAGCTGACGCTGAACCCTGATGTAAGAGCATAGACAAAAACTCCAAGACTGAAGCAATCGGGGCTGTGTAAGGATCAATTCCTTGGGTATGCGCCAAAATAGAAAACCTCCTCCACTTGCTAGAATAAATCTTCCTAGTAGAGGGCTTATGAGAGAAGATAAAATGTGAACTACCTCTGGTGAAAAATGATGAAGCCTAACTAACGATGGAAGTGGAGTAGCCAGGCTGTCAACCGGAGGGTCATCAGAGATGGGTGGAACTGTCCTGACATGTGTCAGTAAATCTGGTTGTGGGTCCAGAATCCAAGGAGTGTCCACAATGTAGGGTTGGAGAAAGGGAAACCAGACTTGACGAGGCCAGTGTGGAGCAATCAGAATCATTCTGCTTCCCAAGGATTGCGCTTTCTGAATCACTTTCGATAGCAACGCTCTCCCTGTGGGGGGATCAGCGTGAAGTAGCTGCTGCATTTGGCATTGAGGGGACTGGCAAAAAGGTCACAGCAAGGCTGACCATCTGCTGAAGATTCGTTCTGCAACTAGACAATTCAGGGACCACTCATAAGGCATCAAAATAGCTCTGCTTAGCCTGTCCGCTATCACATTGGACTTCCCCAAAATGTGCGTCGCCACCAGAAATCGTTGGGAAGATACTGCCCACTGGCAAGCTCGCATGGCCTCTCTGCACAGGGGTAAGATCTGGTTCCCCCCTGCTTGTTCAGATACCACATCATTGACATGTTGTTTGAGTGTATTGCAATCGTCCCTAGAGGTAGAAAGCACTGAAGTGCCTGCAACGCAAGTAGCACCGCTCTCATCTCTAGGACATTGATATGCAGATGTATCTCGTGATCTTGCCACGTGCCTTGGAACGTCCTGCCGAGATAATGCCTCCCCACCCCATCTGGAAGGCATCCGTGGTCACTGTGGCAATCGGGATGGGTGGAACAAAGGGTTTTCCCCTGTCCAGATTGTTGGTGCAAAGCCACCAACTGAGATCCTGTTTGCATCTGTCCGTGAGCAAAATAGGGTGAGAAAGTGGAAGTTTTTGGAGAGACCATTGAGCAAAGAGAAGCCATTGAAGAAGTCTCACGTGCAATCTCGTTAGAGGGACCAACATAATTGTTGCTGCCATGGTCCTCAGGAGTTGAAGAACCCATCTTGCCTTTGCTTTCCTCAGGGGCATCAGGGCGTGCACCTGTTGCTTAAGACTCTGATCCTTCCCTGCGGTAAAAATGCTCGCATTCGAACGGTGTTTAATTCTGCGCCTATAAAAGTGACACGCTGTGAGGGCAACAAGGCAGATTTTTCCCAATTTAGTGTTATGCCCAACTGTTGACAGAGTGATAGTAGCGTCCCTGGTTTGGATTAGTAGATGCCTGGTGTGGGCGGTAAGGAGCCAGTCGTCCAGATACGGAAACACTTTGAATCCTTGACGTCTCAAGTGAGCAGTGACCACAGCCATACACTTGGTGAACACCCTGGGGGCTGTGGTGAGACCAAAGGGCAGGGATCGAAACTGGAAATGACTGGCTCCCAGCCGGAAGTGTAGGTGACTCCTGGATGCCCTGTCCACTTTGACATGGTAGTAAGCATCCTTGAGATCGATGGAGCACATCCATACCTCCTCTCCCAACAATGGGAGAATCGACTGTAGTGTGACCATACGGAACTTGGAACTTGGAATTCTGTACATAGTTGTTCAGTTGGCTGAGATCTAATATGGGTCTCAGGTCCCCTGTTCTTTTCGGCACCAAAAAGAATCTTGAGCAAGTCCCTAATCCGACTTGGTCTGAGGGGACACGCTGGATGGCTCCCTTTCCTAGCAGCTTTGAAACCTCTGAAACTGCTTGATCCCTTTGACTGGGTGGAACGTCATGGAGGTTTCTGACTGAAGGGGGGTTTGACGTAAAGGGAATGACACAACCTCCGGAAATTATTTGTAATACCCATCGGTCCTGGGTGATTCTTTGCCAGGCTTCCGGGTATAACGATATTTGACCCCCGACTGGCTCCGGAGTAGCACAGTTGGGAATTCCTTCAGGAACGATAGTAGGGAGAGCCGCAAAAGGAATTGTGGTCTCCCGAATTGCGGGGGCCCCCTCTGCCTCTAGGGCGGCATCTCCATGAATAACCTCCCCCTCCTCTGCCTCTGGAGGGGGACTCGCCTTGTGCGGCAGGAAAAAACCTCTGTGATTTTTTGAACCACATCTTCCCACCCCGCTGGGCCTTGGGTTAAGGTCTAGAGGGAAGGGAAAAACAGACCCCTACAGCACACAGGGTCTTTCCCTCTTGTTCACACCTGGTGAGGGTGTCTTTCACTTTGGTTCCGAACAAAGAAGAACCATCAAAGGGGGTGTCAGTGAAAGAAGACTTGAAGGCCTCCGCGAAATACAAAGGTGCATCCAGGCTTGCCTTCTAAGGGCGACTCCTGAGCTTGCTGCCCTACTTGCTCCATCGGCTGTATATGAAATGAGCCGCATGGAGGAGTTGACGATGGAATGGAGGGTAGACACCTGGGCATTAACCGTCTGGGCCACCGCTTCAGGAACGTTACCCGCAAGAGTATCTCCTAACTCCTTGAGGAGATCTCTCTGGAGCAGAGTAAAATGAGACAGATAGTTCAGCGACCATAAGGTAAAGGTTGCTGATGAGAGGGTACGCTTCCCGTACCGGTTCATGGTCCTAGACTCCTTGTTAGGAGGATGGACGGAGGAAGAAGTCTCTGCTACTTCCTTCTGAGTGGCCACCGCCACCACCATGGCAGAAATAAACTTATTGGGATGCCTGGTTACGGGTTCCACAGAATCAGGGTTTTCCCGCACCCTCCGACAAATTAAATCCAGGAGCTCGAAGGGTGGGGACACCCAGGAGGCGGAGGGCAGAGCACCAAAGGCCTTAAGGAAGACAGACTCCTCCTCTGAGGGGGCTTTGGACGGTCAGTCACCTCTGTTTCAAAATCTCCAGGATGTCGGAGAAGGAAACGTCAGAGGATGACTTGGGGGACCCCTACGATTCCTCGAGGTCAGTATCCGAGGTGAGAGACTCATCCTGGGAGTCTGTGCTTCCTCTTGCATGTTTTCTTTCTAGGGGGCTCCTCAGGCATGAACTCTGAAGGGCCCTCAGAAACTTGGGGACCACTCGTGGGGGTATCCCTAGGTCTTGGTGCTCCGCTATCTGCGGACAGGTGATCAGAGGCTCTCACCGGAGTGGTGGGAGACAGAATGATCGACCCGCATGATGTAGCTGACGATCTGGCCAGCGCAGTCCGCATGGCCTCAAAGGCACCCCCCCCCCCCCCAGAGTCTGAGGACCGGCCAGCCTCTGAGACCATGACAGGAGTCTGGGTTCCTAGAGCAAAGGCAGCGAGCGGGAGACACTGAACCAAAATATGTCCAGAGATGTCCCCCTCGGGCCCGACTGAAGAGTCCCGAACCCAGTGGACGGAGCAGACGTCGGTACCGATAGGCTCAGAGAGGCCATCGGAACAGACCTAGGAACATCACACGAAGCGGAACACTCTGGCTCCGAAGACAGAGATGCACTCGGAGGAGGAATGATCGAAGGTGTTGGGATGGGCTCCGGAGCCGACTGGGATGGAGCCGAAAACAATTTTGCCAAAACCGGTGACTGGAGGAGCCTCTGCACCACCCTATCCACATCTGAAAGCGTCCTGGAGGATTTGGAGGACAGGGAGGGAGATCGAGATCTATTCTCAGGTGAAACTGGTCTAAGACTGGGCGATTGGCTCCGAAGAGGTTCCATATATCTGGAGCCGACGCCAGTTCCATCAACACAGACACTTCCTGCGGCCCCGAGGACAGTGAAGCAGAGGAGGTCGAAGCAAGTTTTGTGACTTTCTCCAGTGGCTCCGAGGAAACTGAAGGAGCCGGAGATCTATTTTTTGACTTAGAGGACTTAGATTTAGAAATGGGAGAAGAATCCATGGCCTCTTCGAATGAGGGTTTCAAGAGTCCCTTTAAGATCAGCTTATTCTTTCTTGGAGCACTCTGGGACTAAAAGCATGGCAGAAGCTGCAGGACTCCTGCAGATGGATGGCTCCCAAGCAATAAACACACCGAATGTCCATCGGTGATGGACATCTTGTAACCACACTTAGAGCACTTTTTAAAACCCGAAGGTTTGTGCCCCTTGGAATCCTTGGACATCTTTCAACAAGATCACAAAACCAACACAGCACAAGTCACTGACAAGAAAGGACACAGACACGCAAGCACCACAAAACGCGGGAACGAGTTTTGTAAACAGCACAGCACACACAAACTTCAGAAGGAACACACACAGACAATAAAGGCCAAAAAACCTCCAACTAAAATGGTTTTATGGACCACGAATACCAAGGAGAAACAGACACTAAAACCTCTAACAAACAGTTTTAGCATGAACAACACAGGACAAGAGAACTAGGTCCTCTAACTGAAACGGGCCTAGCCCGAAAGAACAGTTAGCAGGATATCACAAACCACAAACACTACCGAAAACCAATACAACATCAAATAGACAATAGCTATTAAAATAGCTTTTTGTTTATAAGTAGTTTTATCAGAACAACAAGAAAAAAGGGTACTTAGCCACAGCCAAGAGCGAGACCACGTCCGAGCTACACGAGCGGCAAACGAGATCTGGGGATATGGAGCAGCACAGCATGGGATACCTGCTTAGCCCAGCCAATAAAAGACTTCGAGCTAGAAAAGTTTGGCAGAGTCGGAGCGGATATTCGGCTCCTAACCCACGAGTAAGAATGTAGGCGAGATTGGACTACATAACATCAGCGGATTCTTTCACTGGGAAAGAAACCACTAGCAAAAACACACACTTTAAAACATAACGTGGGGGGCTTCGCCCCTCACACCCTCCCTAACTAAATATACAAACTCCAAGATCGCACTACAGTGAAGAAAGGGGCAAACACATGGGGATGGTCAAGTGATTTCTTTCCCAGGGAAAGAAATCGCTGTTTTGAGGGTTCGCGCTTTAGTGCGTTTGCTCATTAAGCGTCAACCAAGAGGAGTTCGCCTTAACACCTCTTCGGTCTTTTAATACAGACCCGATCTAAGAACATGCCTCTTAACTGTACATATTTTTGCAGAATGCCAAGATTTTTGCCACATATTTTCAGTCTATTCCTCATAAAACATGTTTTTTTTTTTTTTTGACAAACCACTGGGATGATCTAAAGATTAAAGTCACTACATAATGACATGCATTTGAGTTTCGGATTTCATATCCTTTAAAAAACACAAGATAACACATATCCTGTTATTCTAGCAACCTTCTAAGTTTATAAGAGAATTGTTTAAATGAAATGCACAAACTCCAAACTGATAAGCACAATGAAGCAGGAACCACACTGGAAAGTATTAAGCCATTGACTTCATCAGAAACAGTAAGCACATAGTATACAATGCTTGTCACCCCCCATCACATGATCACATTAGCAATTCCCATAGGCTCATATGGGAATAAATACTTGAAAAAAATCTATGCACCTATTAAATAAATATGCATCTTATCTAATACCATCAAAATCAGACACATTAATAACACATCACGATATACATGCTAAAACATTTTTTGCATGAATATAATAAATATGTATATAAATAGATAAATAAATGAACATATAAATAAATACATGAATTCCTACTACCTGTGTGTGCATGCATTTGTGTATTAAAAACATAACTAGATAAAGGACCTCTAAGCAAATTAATATATTGTGTTTTAAATATGAAATTCAGACCTTCATTTTAATAAGCTTGCAATAGAAACGGTCTCATTAAGTCCTGGTGAAACTGTGGCATTACACCTGAGCTGCCATAACTCTGTGCATTCCAAAAACTTTTTTGGCCCTCTTCTTCCGTCCTTAACTACTTGCTCCAACCCAGCAAATTTAAAAGAATGGCCACTACATTCAAAAATGTGCCTTGCTAAGGCGTTGTTTAAATTGCCTCTGCGTATATCATAAACATGCCGATAAATGCACTTGTTTAGGGCATTCTTTGTTTTTCCTATATAGAACTGTCCACATTCCTGACAGATTGCTATATACACCAAACATTTACTGAGACTATTAAGTGGGACAGTCAATTAACAATTGAACAACTTTGAGAGGGAATTATTTAAATACAGGAAGTTACAAGTCGAAAATAACTACCTCAGAGAATGCCTTCGTAAGGAGGAAGGGGCTACGGACTTGGAAATTCCCCACAGGTACTGTGCAGGGTTCTGATTTTCAAAGGGAATTAGTAGCCATGTTTAACAGGCATGGCTGTGAATTTTTGGAATTATTAATGAAGGACAATGAGAAAAAAAAAGACTTTTTTAAAAAATAAAGTTGAATGCAATGAAATGTTGAAAAATGATTTGTGTTTCCCTTTGAAAGTTGATAAATATAGGACTATATTTTTTTAAACATTGACAAAACAGTTGATTTAATTAGTAGAAAAAGTAAGAAGCTTGATAGGAACAGAAGGGAATATGAAGCAGAGAAGGCATACCCATTACCTATTAATAACATGAAAGCATATAATATAGGTGATGAGGTTAATGTTTTTTATGACAATAATGATGGTTTAAATGCAATACATGAAAATTAGTCTACTAACACTCACACAATCCCTTTAGAAACACCATTGAAGAGGTCGGAACGCCTCCAGAATCAGGAGGCGCAGAACTACACCAGGGAAACAATTATGGGAACTACACAAATTCATATCCCAACAGGGGTCATCCTTACTGGGGACGGGGGAGGGGAGTACCCAACAGATGGTAATTGATAACACACAAGTGTCAATAGATATTATAAGCAATGCATACGGTGACTTCAAGATATTTAATCTCAGCGAAGTGAATGTGGACACAAAATGGGCTTGAATTATGTTCCAACTAAAGTACCGTTGGTGGAGAATATGTTATTGGGAGTTAAAAACCTTTGTTAGGAAGTTGAATAAGTTCTATTTTGACAATGATCAAGTTAATGTACCAGAAGTAGAATGTAAAAAAAATCATACATTTAACCCCCCCATGCACCCTATATTACATGTTTTTGAGAATTTGTGTAGTAGTCAAAGTAGGAAAATTGTGAAAAGCAAAAGAAAAGATTATATACCTAACCTATATGAAGGTAGAAAATTACTTGAGCATATAATTAATAATAAGAACATCAGGGTTATGAACCAGACAAGGGAGGGGGCATTGTGATTATGGATCAACATGTTTATGTAGAGAAAATGTTGCTACATTTGTATAGTGATAGCTATGATGAAACATCTATAAATGAGTTAAACATAGCTTACAGGAATGTTGACATCACATTAAATGATTTATTAACTGATGGACATATCACGATTAGTGAACACAATTTTCCCAACAGAGTGCACCGCAGATGCCAACAATATTCGGAATCCCCAAAATCCACAAGGACATTGTGGACCCCCTCAGAGACCCACAGTAGATGCCAAGGCATCTAAGACCTTCAACTTGGCAAAATGTGTTGATTTTCACCTTAATGTCCTAGATAAACAATTCATGGGACTGTTTAAGCAAAATTAACAGAACTTTATATAGTGACAATTTGATATTTGCAACCATCGACATCAAAGATCTTTTCACAGTCATTCCCCATGATAAAGGGATTATAGGTTCATAGGTAGGTACTAGGCTATCAGCGCTAGGGCCTATACAAGCCTAGCCATAACAATTCCCTGGCTATTTCTTCCCACACTATTTACTTCCCTGGACTCCTTTAGTTGGTTTTACGACTATTTATGTTCTAATACACTTTTTTGTCACACAAGGAAATTAATGTTTAGAATATTGATGGATTTGATGGATTTGATTCTAAAAAATAATTTTACTGTGTTTGATGATCAATTTTTTAAGCAAAAGACTGGAGTTGCAATGAGGGCGGCATGTGCTCCCCTGTTTGCTAACATTGTATTAACGCAGTGGGAAATGATGCATGTTTTCAATAGTGAGCTGTTTAAGTATTGCAAATTTTATGGACAATACTTGGATGAAATTTTAATATTTTGGGATGGCACACAGGAGTTACTTGACAGTTTTTTTTTATATTTGAATGTTGGTACAACTTTATCATTTACTATGGAGACTACTTTGGATACTACTCATTTTTTGGACATAACGATAAGCAAGGACAAAAACAATAAGCGTTTCAGTTCAACATTATATAGAAAGCCCACTTTCTCCAACACTCCTGCATTTTGACAGTTGTCACCCTTCATACCAAAAAAGATCTTTGGTGAAGGGGCAGGGTGTGAGGTTAGCCAGGATGGTGAGTGAAGTGGAAGTTTTCATTGAAGAAATGAAGAAACTTAGGGAAATGTTGTTAAGAAGAGGGTACCCTCAAGTTTATTGAGCCCATACTGCAGTAGGTAATAAATAAAAGAACAGAAGGGCATTTTATTCCATTGCTAGGGGCAAATGTAAATGACCCCAATAGGCATATTGAGAATACACAAAAACACGGTAGTTAAAAAAGGAGATGTGTTTACAAGGGCTATGACGTTAACCTTTAGTCACCTATTTTATGACATAAAAGTCATTAACAACAACTGGTGTATTTTGACGAACAAACTGGAACACAGAGAAGGTGGGTGAAAAACCACTAATTACATACAAAAGGAACTCCAATATTAAGAATTTTTGGAAAGGAGTACTCGCAATAAGATTAAGGGGTGGATGAAAAAATGTGGGCAATGTTCACAATGTGGTTATATTTTGGAAAATGATAGCATCTACATTACGGGTTATGGAGTAGTAAAGTAGAGAAAAAAAACTAAATTGTCTCAGTAAATGTTTGGTGTATATACCAATTTGTCAGGAATGTGGACAGTTCTATATAGGAAAAACAAAGAATGCCCTAAACAAGCGTATTTATCAGCATGTCTATGATATCCGCAGAGGCAATTTAAACAATGCCTTAGTCAGGCACATTTTTGAATTTAGTGGGCATTCTTTTAAATTTGCTGGGTTGGAGCAAATAGTTAATAAGGATGGAAGAGGAGGGCCAAAAAGAGATGTTTTTGGAATAGAGAGTTAACAATGGCAGCTCAGATGTAATGCCACAGTTTCACCAGGACTTAGACAGTTTCTATTGCAAGCTTATTAAAATTAAGGTGTGAATTTCATATTTAAAACAATACATTAACTTACAGAGGTCCTTTATCTAGTTAGGTTTTTAATACACAAACGCATGCACACACAAGCAGTAGGAATTAATATATTTATTTATTTATATAGTCATTTATCTATTTATATGCATATTTATTATATTATTCATGCAAAAAATTGTTTTAGCATGTATATCATGATGTGTTATTAATGTGTCTGATTTTAATGGTGTTGGATAAGATACCATAGCAGCAGCAGTAGCCTTAGACATAGTATCTGCACATATGAGCCTATGGGAATTGCTAATGTGATCATGTGATGAGGGGTGACTAAACATCATATACTATGTGTTTACTGTTTCTGATTAAGTCTGGTTTAAGGCCGACGAAAGCGCTTAGAGAATTGTTTAAAATGTGTCCCTATTTCTTACCTTTTACCCCCCCCCCATTATGTCAGGCTTTGTCCAGATTTCTTGTGCTAATAAGTTGAGAACTGTCTGAGGTTCAGAGGTGCATAAACCTGTGGCTGCCAGGGGATCGCTAGATTACTTTCACACTTTGCTCTCTCTGTCACACATGCATGCAGTTTCTTCTGCTTTCATGCACGCATTCACTCGCGCACAGAAAAACACATACACGATTTTTTCTGTTTCGTTCGATCGATCTCTCTTACTCTCAAACACACACAAACTTATTGTTTCTATTTTTTTACACTCACTAAACAGCAAAAGCATGGCATAGCAAATGTAAAATAATGGCTCACTCGCTCTCACCGACGTGCACATTCACATGTGCTCACACACACACATTTACATTTTATACTCGCTAAACAGCAAACTGTCGCATAGCGACTAAAACAATGGCAGCCATTCCGTTTTCTCAGTCCAAGCTCCACAGCAGCTTGATATACTGCTGTGACACAGAGGACGTTTTTCAGCAGCCATTACTTGTATATTTAATACCCTGCTGGGTAACGGTCATTGTTCAATCAGGGTGCTGATGTACAGTTTGCCCATTCTCTAAAACAGTAGTAAATGTTCCAATTCCTGCTGCAGTATATTCTTTTGGCTGTATGGGTTGCAACACTCTGGGCTCCCTTCCACACCTTCACTCTGACTGGTCAGCCCAAAGGAGGGAAAATCTTTAGTCAGAGTGAAGAAAAAGTACAGTTTTGTACCTACCATATATGTAGATGCTAGAGTGTATACACGGATGCAGTCATTACACTTGGGTTATCCTGCCATCAGGTGGTTCCCCAGTCGGCCTGAGTTCCAAAGTCTTGGTCCGGCGTCGGTTGCTGTCGCCTCCTCCCTGACGTCTGTGTGATAGGGGTATACAAGATGCAGACGACGAAATTTTCTTCAGTTTTTCTTGCCCCAGATGTCAGGTGCCTCTAAATAGGTAGGCAATTCCAATTGCTAATAAAACATACATAAGAAAAGCAAAAAACTTACAGCTACCAGCAAATACTCCCCATAGGTAGTAAGGGTAGAAGACATAGGTACGTACCAGCCAGTAAGAGGGGAAGGAGGGAGGGTAACCTGGACTGCAGCAGTGTATACACTCTAACATCTACATTTATGGTAGCTACAAAACTGGACTATGTTCGTGTTACACTGCTGCAGTCATTACACTTGGGTAGAATCCCAAAGCTGAGGAAGGGTGGCTGGTTCTATAAGGCATTAGGGGTGGCTATAAGGCCCTGCAGCACTGCAGTGGCGAAGCCAGCTCTGGATTTAGAGTATAGAGGCAGATGGTAATGGTGAAGGTATGCACAGAACTCCAAGTTGCTGCTTCCAAAATATCCTTGGGTAGGTACTCCCCTGAGGTAGGCAGTTGAAGTGGCTGTTGCCCTGGTGGAGTGAGATCTAATGCTGCTAGGTACAGGTTTTCCATGGTATGTCTAGCAGAATTGTATACAATGTCCTGTCCATTTTGAAATAGTCTATTTTGAAATGGCTTTTCCCTGTGCTCCTGCAGCATATGCTACCAATAATTGCTCAGATTTTCTGAAAGCTTTGGTTTTGTCCAAGTAGAAGCATAACTGCCTGTGAATGTCCAAAGAGTGCAGTAGTCTCTCCCCTTTATTCTGTGGTTTAGGATAAAAAGTTGGCAGGTGAATAGTTTGGTTTAGAGCCACACTGGATACCACCTTTGGCATAAAAGTAGGGTTAGTTCTTAAAGACACCCTGTCCTGGTGGAAAATGAGGAAAGGTTCCACTGCCATTAGTGCCTGTAATTCTGAAACTCTTCGCGCTGATGTTATTGCCAGGAGCAGAGCAGTTTTCCAAGAGATATATTTTAATTCTCTGTTGGCTGGCTGAAAAGGAGGTAAAGTTAGCTTCTCCAAAACAAAGTTGAGATCCCAAGTTGGAGTAGGTGCTCTACAGGGTGGTCTTATGTTTTTAGCCCCCCTGAGGTACAGTTTTAACAGAGGATTAGAGAAAATTGGTGGATCCGTGTTGTAATGAGCAGAGATGGCAGACGCGTGGATCTTGATGGATGAGAAGGAGAGTCTTTTGTCCAGCATCTCAGTTAAGTATTGTAGTATCTGAGGAATGTTTGGGACAAGAGGGTCAAGGCTGTGAGCTTGGTTCCAGGCACAGAATCTCTTCCATTTATCCGAATAGGCTTTCCTGGTACTAGGCCTTCTGGCCTCCAGAATGACATCCATAACAGCTTTGGAGAGAGACATTGCTTGCTTGACTAAGGAATTTTCCATGCAGCTAGGTTTAAGGTCTTTAGCTGGCTGTGTAGTATTTGTTTGTTGTGCTGAGTCAGCAGATGTGGGATTTGAGGCAAACTCCAGGGTGGTTCTTATGCTAAGCTCCTTAAGTCTGGGTACCAGTGCTGGCGTGGCCAGTCTGGTGCAATCAGGATCATCTTTGGCTCTTCCTGCCTGGCTTTTATGAGTAACTTTGGCAGGAGAGGTAGTGGTGGGAAAGCGTATACTTGTAAGTTCTCCCAGCTGAATGAGAGGGCATCCACTTTCCATGCTTGTGGATGGTAACTCCTTGCGCAGAATTTTTGTAGCTGGCAGTTTATTGGGGATGCAAATAGATCTATGTCCGGGCTCCACCATTTCTGTGTTATTCTGAATATTTGTGGATTCAACTCCCATTCGTGGGAATCCATGATGTTTCTGCTTAAGTAGTCTGCCAGTGTGTTTTTTTGTCTCCTGGCAGGAATTGTGCTTGCAGATGAACTTGCAGGTTTATAGCTGTGCTCCACAAGGTCATAGCCTGTCTGCATAGGGGGTAGGAGTGAGTGCCCCCTTGCTTATGTACCACATAACTGTGGTGTTGTCCGTCTTTAGTAGTAGTTGTCCTGGATGCAGCAGGTCCTTGAAAGCTATAAGCACATTTTGTACAGCTAGCATCTCTTTTTGATTGATGTGAAGATGCCTTTGTTCTGCGGGCCACGTGCCCTGAATACATTTGCCTGCCATGTGTGCTCCCCAGGCGTAATCCGATGCATCTGTTGTCAGTGTTTGCCTGGCTGTGGGTTGTGTAAAAGGCTGTCCCTTGTTGAGGTGACAAGCTTGAGCCCACCACTGAAACTCCTGTTGAAGGCAAGGGATTAATGGTATAACTGTTTCCAAACTTTGACAGTGTTGAGACCATACATTCTTTAGGTACCATTGTAGTTTCCTCATATGCAGTCTGGCATATGGAATTAGTAGTATGCAAGATGCCATGTAACCAAAGGCCTGCAGAATGTTTCTTGCAGGGAGTTGGGTCTTTGTTGCCATCAATTGAAATTATTGAGTCAGTTGTCCTTGTTTGTCTGGCGTGAGATGAGCCATCTGGGCCGTTGTGTTCAAGCTGGCACCCAGGAATATAATCTCTTGGGAGGGCACTAGTTTTGATTTCTTTTCATTTACTGTGTTACCCCAGGCAACTTAACTTTTTTATAAACGCCAGATGCTTTAGAAGAATGTCCTTGCTCGCTGCTTGAATCAGGCAGTCGTCCAGGTACATTTGAATTCCTTTCTGTCTGCAAAATGCAATTACTGGTGCCAGGCACTTTGTGAAGACCCTGGGCGCAGTAGATGAGCCAAAGGGCAGTGCAGAGAATTGCTAGTGCATTGAACCCGCTATGAATCTGAGGTATCTTCTGCAGTTTTGTCTGATAGGGACATGCAGGTATGCCTCTGAGGTCCAAAGTCACGAGCCAAGCTTTCTTGCCCAGCATGGGAAGAAGCTGCTGTAATGTCAACATTTTGAATTTCGGAACATCCAGGTAAGTGTTTATAGATGAAAGATCCAGAATGGGCCTCCAGGCTTTGTCCTTTCTGGGTACCAGAAAGAGTAGTGCTGTAATTTGTTTTTGAGCCTCTGCCCATTGATTTGGTGGCAGATTTGGCATTCCTTTTAACCTTGGCAGAGTGCGAAAGTGGAAACTGTAACCCTGAAATAGAATGTTGAGAACCCATTTGTCTTTGATCATTTGCCAATTGTGGAAGAAGAGTGCCAGTTTTCCTCCCAAGGGGGCTGCCACGAAGGATTTCTTTGGAAGCTGTAGTGGGAAGTTACTGAAGCTGTTTTTTATATGGTTGGGGCCTGTCTTCCCCTTCTTTCTGGCCTGATGCAACTCATTGTCGAGGCCTGTAAGTACCTTGTGTTTGACCTCTACCTCTTGGACGTCTGTATCTTCCCCTTTGAGGTCTGTCTGTAATTGGAAAGGACCAAGTCTTAGTTGGCCAGTTTCTGCTAAATCTAGGAGGCTGAACCTGTAAGAAATCCTTCACCATTTGCATAGATTTTGCCTTATCCTCCATTTTCTTTAATACCTCTTCTGCCTTAACTCCAAACAACACATCCTGCTGCAAAGGTGCATCCAATAATTTTGCTTTAACATGATCTGGTAACGTATGTTCTTTTAACCAAGCATGTTTTCTAATGACAGAGCCTGTAACTGCTGCTCTGCAGGAGGCCTCTAGAGAATCAAAACCACATTGCAAAGTATGCTTTTCCACTTGTTCAGCTGCATGAAATAAATCCTGCATTTCTTTAAAATTAGGAGGATATGACTCTGGAAGCATTTTTTGTTTTAACTGAGGCAGTAAAAATTGCTGATATTTTAGCATGTGAAACTGGGAATTTAAGGCTCTCATTGCTAAAGTTGCAGACGTATATACTTTCTTTCCCCATCTGTCTAATGCTCTGGAATCTGTCAGAGGGAACTGGATTCTTGGCTGATGAGGCCTCAACTCCTTTGGGTCCCTGAGAAATAGTTTCAGGGTCAGCTACAGGGCTTTTATACAGAAATTTATGTGAGTCAGAGACTCTGTAGTATCGGTCAGGTTTAATTTAACAGGGGCTGGAGGTAAGGAATCAGGATTTAAGCTGGATTCAGTATACACATCATCCACAATATCTAACACTGGTGGAATAGCAAGGGGTCTGTGTTGAGGCAATAAAAGGAAGTCTGAGCCTTTTCTTGGATTCTGAATAATCCTGGCCTTCCCAGTGGAAATGCTCCCTCATGGTATGTAGGGTTTCCGCAAAGGAGTAGTCCTCAGGCAGTGAGGCTGATGGAATTGATTCCTCAGCATCAGAATCCTCATAAGGGGGTAAAGAGTTATCCTAGGTCTGAGGATGAATCAGAAGAGATGGACACCTGGTCGGATGAGTCATAGACTGCATCCTGTCTAGGCTTTTTATCAGGAGGGGGATGGGAGCCCCTGATCAGAGTGATTAGGTCTTAGGCCATTTTGAGCATTTGTTTCTTAGGCATGGAGGCCTGTCCTGGAGAATGCTGTATTTGTTTCTTTGACTTTAAAGGAGGCTTAGACTTGGCTGAGGGTTTAATGCTTAACTGAGTAGGTCTGAAGACACCCTCTGTAGCTGTGGCTTGCTCAGCTACTCCGGATCCCTCTGAAAGGTTAGTCCCGGTAGGCTGAAGAACTTGTGCATCCGAAGGCCCAGCCATCTCCACGTGGGAGTCAGGGGCGGCTTGTGGTTCTACAGAAGCGGTCGTCAGGGGCTGCAAAGGCGCCTCGCTGAAAAACGGAGAACCAGCGACTGGGCCTAGAAGAGGCTTCGTCGTCAGTTTTGGGCCTCAGACGCCTCTCCTTGTCTTCGCGCTTTTTGTGTATTCCGGTCATTGGAAGTTCCGACGGCATGGTATAATTGAATTTTCTACCAAAATAATGTCGGGCATAATCAAATCAACGTTTAATAGTGCGCTTGTTAAACCTAGCACAAAACAGACAACCAGTGACGTCGTGGTCAGGTCCTAGAATTGGGATACAACAGGAATGGAAATCCTTATGAGGTATTTGCTTCCCACAAGAAATACAGTTATTAACTTTTACTGACATCGGTCTGAGGCAAGAAAAAGTTTCCCCAATGGGGTACTTAGCTTTGTAGAAGACTTTGGCTCTGGATTCGGAAAGAAAATCTCAGGAGACGGCCGACCGGCACTTGCGAACTGCTTTTGCTTTGGGCACCACGCGGCAAGAAAGACTTGAAGAAAATGGCGTCGGCTGCATCTTATATACCCGTTGCACTGATGTCTGGGAGGAGGAGACAGCAACCGACGCCGGACCAAGACTTTGGAACTCAGGCCGACTGGGGAACCGCCTGAAGGCAGGATAACCCAAGTGTAATGACTGCAGCAGTGCAACACGAACATAGTCGGGACTTAATTTACCCAAAATTAGATCTCTCAAACATCCTTAACTTCTGAATGATGCAAAGAGAAACAAAAAACCTATATTCCAACAACTAACTATATACAGATGTAGGATGATGGTGGGCGTGGCTACTGCAGCAGTGAGAAATTTAAACATCCATTGATGTAACCTGGGTGAGGGAAGGATACAGAGCAAGGAGCCTCTAGAGAATGGTCCAAGTAAAGCCACAGCTGGACCTGGAAAAGGAATCTTGTTTGTAAAGCCTTGTAAAAGTATATACAGAGGACTAATCTGCTACCTCTAGAATGTTTCTAGAGTCCATCCCGTATCAATATGTCATTGCAGATGCCACGGCTCTAGTAGAATGTGCCTTTATACTGCCTGAACTGATTTACTGTGGTAGTTACAGCAAAAAACAGCAGAGGACAACCATCTTAAAATAGTTTGTTTTGACATGGGTTCTCCTTTCTTAGTCCCATCATAAAAAAGCTGATCTGTTCTTCTAAAAGATTTTGTTCAATCAAGACAGGTCTAGTCATGGCAATAAGAATACAGTCTTCCAAATAATGAACCATGAATCAGCCTGATGAGATGGTTCAAAGGGAGACCTAGTTAATTTCTCCAGCACAACATTAAGATACCAGGATGGGACTATCTGTCTTCTAGGAGACCCAATATTTAAAATCCTATTAAAAACTATTTTTACTAAAAACAGAAAAGAAAGGGGAGGATCCATGGGACAATGCTGCAATGGCTGCAAGATGTACCTTGACAGAGAAGGCCAGAAGAAATGAACTCAAAGATTTCAGAAACAGTGGTAAAAAGTCCTCGATAGGGCCCTAGTTATTAGCTAAGCAACTAGAAAATCTTTTCTACTTGCCAATATAAGATTACCTAGTAGCATATTTTCTCACCTCCTTTAGTACTTGTTGCACTTTCTTGTGAAACAGGTACCTAAAAGGAATAATCAACCAGGCAGTTAGTTGAAGTTGTTTGAGACTTGAGGTGCATCAAACTATCGATCTTGTCAGAGTAGGTCAATTCTGGGAGGAAGCTTGTGGTAATCAAGATTTTCGGTTTATATAAAAAATATAAAATTTTTCTCAAATATAACCTGGTGACAAGAATCAAAGAAGCCACAAACCCCAGAATCCGGATATATTTTCCTGTAGAAGTCTAAGGAGGATTGGAGATGCTCTGGGAAATTTCCAAATAAAAAATCCACTTCCTACTGAATAAGAAAAGCATTTTGCTGAAGTTGTTTATAAGGCAGCCAAGAAACACAATCCTGTGCAACAGAGTCAAGGAGTAGTTCAGTACATTTGTCTGTAATCCTAGATTGGTAAAATGTAATGGAACTAATATTGAAGACGCTTGACATCTGGGAAAAGACTCTGCAAAGGTAAGACCCTACATAATGACATGAAACCATGCAGTCTGCATTGCGTTATGACTCGTGCAAGACCCTTTGTAAACACCCAAAGGGTAATGCAGAAAAAGTACAGTTGTGTACACTTACCATAAATGTAGATGTTACATTGTATTCACTGTTGCAGTCATTACATTTGGGTTATCCTGCTGGCAGGTTGCCCTCAGTCGGCCTGAATTCCAAAGTCTTGGGTCCTGCGTCGGTCACTGTCGCCTCTTCCCTGACGTCAGGTCGTCAAGGGTATAAAAGATGCAGCCGATGCCATTTTATTCAGTTTTTCTTGCCCCAGATGTCAGGTACCCCCAAAAGGGTAGGCTAAAATTACGTAAATAAAACATACATGCATCAAAAATAAGCTTTTCCTTCATCTATAAGCAAACACACCACTTAGGTTGTATAGATTAGAGAAGTAAAGATAAGTTCCAGTAAAAATAAGGGGGATGGCGGGTGGGAAACCTGGACTACAACAGAGAATACACTCTACCATCTACATTTCTGGTAAGTGTACACAACTGTACTATGTTCTTTGTGTTTCACTGCTGCAGTCATTACATTTGGGTTGAGTCCCAAAGCTATGGTTGGGGGGCTGGAGCTAAACAGCATTAGGAGTGTCCGAGGCCCTGCAGAACTGCAGTGGCAAAGCCTGCCCTGGATTTATAGTAAAGACGCAGATTGTAATGTTTTGTAAAGGTATGCACTGAACTCCAAGTAGCAGCCTCTAAAATGTCTTTGGTTGGTACTCCCCCGAGAAAGGCTGCAGAAGTGGCTGCAGCTCTGGTTGAATGTGGCCTAATGCCCTTAGGCACTGGTTTGCCATGCTGTGAGTAGCAGAAATGAATGCAGTGACCTATCCACTTTGAAATAGTCTGCTTGGAGATAGCCTTTCCTTGTGATGCTGTGGCATATGCCACTAGTAAGTGTTCTGTCTTTCTGACAACTTTAGTTTTGTCCAACTAGAATCTAAGTTGTCTGTGTACCTCCAAAGAATGCAGAATTTTCTCCCCCTTGTTCTGTGGATTTGGATAAAAAGTTGGCAAATGAATTGTTTGGTTAAGGGCTACACTGGATACCACCTTAGGCATAAATGCAGGGTTTGTTCTCAGAGAGACCCTGTCTGGATAAAAAATGATAAAGGGTTCCACAGCCATGAGAGCCTGTAGCTCTGAAACTCGTCTTGCAGAAGTTATTGCTAGGAGCAGATCTGTTTTCCAAGATAAGAACTTTATATCCGCAGTAGCAGCTGGCTCAAAAGGAGGTAAGGTGAGTTTTTCCAAGACATAATTGAGGTCACATGCAGGTATAGGCATTCTCCTTGGAGGCCTCAAGTTTCTGGCTCCTCTGAGGTACTGCCTTAATAAAGGATGAGAAGAGAGTGGTGGTTCTGTATTGTAATGAGCTGAAATGGCAGAGGCACGGATTTTAAATTGATGAAAAACATAGGCCTTTGTCCAGCATCTCAGTGAAGTACTGCAGAATCTGGAAACTCATGAATCTGGCGTTTCTATCTAAAGTAGCTATAGTGAAAATGAATGTCTTGCCCAGACTCCTATATCAATTTAACACATCTAATCTGATTGTTTCCAACAATCTGTTCTCCAAAATTAACAAAGTATTAGCCAAATTCATCTGGTTTCCAAAAACAGTCAGGATCTCTTACTCCAAGCTAATTTACCCTAAGGAGAAAGGGGGGGCTAGGCCTTCCAAATTTTCAACTCCACTACACAATTATTTGTTCTAATAGAATTTGGATTATTTCAAATTTCAATGGTAAAGCTCATACCCGCTATCCGTCCTGGATGAAAATATGGCATTATCAAATTATCTCCAACGAAATTAACCCGAAAGCTATTCCCTTCTTATGCCCTACTTCCATGAACAAAGTACAGTTTTGTACCTACCATAAATGTAGATGTTAGAGTGCTAATACAGCTGCAGTCATAACAGATGGGTTATCCTGCCGTCAAGCAGGTCCTCGGTCAGCCGAATTCCAAGTCTAGGTCCGGCATCGGTTGTCGTCGCTTCTTCCCTGACGTCAGTGCGGCAGGGGTATAAAAGAACCAGCCAATGCCATTTTCTTCAGTTTTTCTTGCCCCAGATGTCAGGTGCCCCCAGAAGGAAGGCAAAACATAAACTAATGTAATAATGCAATGCAATATAATCAAAAAACAGTAGTGTGCCAGCAAATACACCATAAAAGAATACCCCAATCAGGTTGTATGAGGAGGTGTTTGTCATAAGGCCTGTCCCAAGTGGGGATGGAGGGAGGGAAACCTGGACTGCAGCTGTATTAGCACTCGAACATCTACATTTATGGTAGGTACAAAACTGTACTATGTTCATCGTGCCTACAGCTGCAGTCATAACAGATGGGTAGAATCCCAAAGCTAAAAAGGGGTGGCAGGCACTAAGTGGAACTAGGAGGAGCAAGGATGCCCTGCAAGACTGCTGTGGCAAAGCCCGCTCTAGATTTAGAGTATAGTGGAAGGTGATAGTGTTTGGAGAAAGTGCGCACAGAACTCCAAGTAGCTGCTTCCAAAATATCCTTGGTAGGAACCCCCCTGAGGAAAGCTGCAGAGGTAGCTGTGGCTCTTGTGGAGTGAGATCTGATGCTTGTAGGTACAGTTTTTCCATGAAATTAGTAACAAAAGCGTATGCAGTGGGCTATCCATTTTGAGATTGTGTGTTTGGAAATAGCCTTTCCTTGAGCACCTGTAGCATAGGACACATAGTTGCTCTGATTTTCTGAATGGCTTTGTTCTGTCCAAATAATAACAAAGTTGTCTGTGAATGTCCAAGGAATATAGTAGTCTTTCCCCTTTGTTTTGTGGGTTAGGATAAAAGGTAGGCAAGTGGATAGTCTGATTCAAGGCTACACTGGATACTACCTTTGGCATAAATGAAGGGTTGGTTCATAAGGAAACTCTGTCCTGATGGAAAATGATGAAAGGTTGCACAGCCATGAGGGCTTGTAGTTCCGAAACCCTGCGTGCTGAGGTGATACCAGAAGAAAGGCTGTTTTCCATGACAAATATTGCAGTTCTGTTGAAGCAGCTGGCTCAAATGGAGGCAGGGTCAGTTTTTCTAAAATAAAGTTGGTCCCAAGCAGGTACTGGTGGCTTCCTTAGGGGTTTTATATTCTTAGCCCCTCTGAGGAACTGTCTTAAGAGAGGATGAGAGAATAAAGGAGGATCAGTGTTGTATTGTGCAGAAATGGCTGAAGCATGGATCTTGGAGGAGAAGGAAAGTCCACTGTTTAACATCTCAGCTAGGTACTGTAATATTTGAGGTAAATTTAGTACCCAAGGATTCTGGCCCTTTTTCTGATTTCAGGCACAAAACCGTTTCCATTTGGAGGAGTAGGCTTTTCTAGTAGAAGGTCTTCTGGCCTCCAAGATGACATCCTGCACCTCCTGGGAGAGGAGAGTCTGTTGGGAAATCAAGGAATCCTCCATGCGGCTACATTGAGGGTTTTCAGTTGACTGTGAAGAGTTTTGAAACTGTGCTGGGTCAACAGAAGAGGCACTAGAGGCAGGGTCCATGGTGGGGAATGTGTCAGGCACTTCAGGAGTGGATACCAGTGTTGTCTTGGCCAGTCTGGAGCAATGAGAATCATCTTTGGCCTCTCTGCTCTGGCTTTTAATAGAACTTTGGGCAGCAGAGGAAGAGGTGGAAAGGCATAGACTGTCAATGTTGTCCAATTGAAGGAAAGTGCGTCCACTTTCCAGGCCTGTGGATGATAGGTCCTTGAGCAAAATTTTTTCAGTTGGTAATTTTTGTGGGTAGCAAAGAGATCTATGTCTGGCCGTCCCCATGCCAGAATTATCTTTGCGAAAACTTGAGGATGCAACTTCCACTCGTGAGGATCTGTCATATTTCTGCTTAGGTTGTCTGCCAGCGTGTTTTCCTTCCCTGGCAGGAATTGTGCTTGAAGTTGGATTTGCAATTCCAGAGCCGTGTTCCAAAGGGACATGGCTAGTCTGCACAGGGGGGTATGAATGAGTTCCTCCCTGTTTGTTTATGTACCACATCACTGTGTTGTTGTCTGTCCTTATCAATAGCTGGCCTGGATGCAGTAGGTCTTTGAAGGCCATAATAGCATTTTGTACTGCTAGCATTTCCTTTTGATTGATGTGTAGGTGCTTTTCCTTTTGGGACCATTTACCCTGAATGCACTGATCTGACATGTGCGCCCCCCAGGCGTAGTCCGAGGCGTCTGTTGTGATGATTTGATTTGCTTGAGGCATGCAGAAGGGGAGACCTGTGTTTCTTTGGCATGCTTGAGCCCACCACAGAAATTCCTTTTGAAGACATGGAATGAGTGGTATAATTGTTTCCAAACTGTGGCTGTGTTGAGACCATAAGTTTTTTAGGTACCATTGAAGTTTCCTCATATGCAGCTTTGCACATGGGATCAGCAGGATGCAAGATGCCATGAATCCCAGAGCCTGCAGTATTTTCCTTGCAGTCAGCCTGGTGAAGGTTGCCATTTTTCTGAAGTATTGAGATAGTTGCCCTTGCTTCTCTGGCGTGAGGTAGGCCATCTGGGTGTTTGTATTCAATCTGGCACCCAGGAAAATTATTGTTTGAGAGGGTATTAGTTTTGATTTCTTTTTGTTGACTGCGTATCCCAGAAAGTTAAACAACTTTATTACAAACGCCAGGTGTTTCAGAAGTATGTGCTTGCTGTCCGCTTGGATCAGGCAGTCGTCCAGATATGGGTATATTTGTATCCCTTGAAGTCTGCAGAAGGCAATTACTGATGCCAGGCATTTCGTGAACACTCTGGGCGCAGTAGATAAGCCAAAGGGCAATGCAGAGAATTGATAATGGGTTGAACCTGCAAGAAATCTGAGGTATCTTCTGCAATCTTGTCTGATAGGGACATGCAGGTATGCCTCCTTGAGGTCCAATGTTACCAGCCAAGACTCCTTGCCCAGCATGGGAAGAAGCTGCTGTAATGTGAGCATCTTGAATTTTGGTACGAGTAAATATGTGTTTAGGATGGATAGATCCAGAATAGGTCTCCAATCTTTGTCCTTCCTTGGTACCAGGAATAGTCTGGAATAAAAACCTTGACCCTGTTCTTTTGCAGGTACCTCTTGAATAGCTTTCATGTCCATGAGAGCTGAAATTTGTTTTTATGCCTCTGCCCTTTGATTTTGTGGCAGGTTTGGCATGCCTCATTTTTGGAAGGGTGTGAAAGTGGAATCTGTAGCCTCTGTCTATAATGTCCAAAATCCATTTGTCTTTTGTCACAATATGCCAATTTTTTGAAAATAAAGCAAGTTTTCCGCCTAAAGGTGCTGCCATTAAAGCTTTGCTTGGCATGCAGAGGGGAAAGTCATTGTGTCTGCTTTCTGAATGACTGTGATCTATCTTCTCCACCTCTTGGTGTAGGTGCTTGCCATTGTCTGGCTCTAAATGATCCTTGTGATTGGCCTCTACCCCTCAGGCGCCTGTATCTACCTCTCTGAGGTCTGTCCGTGGCTGGAAAGGACCAATTTTTTGAAGGCCAGTTTCTGCTGAAACGTGGAGGTTGTACCTGTAGGAAATCTTTCACTGTTTGCATTGATCTTGCCTTTTCCTCCATTTTCTTTAGTACCTCCTCAGCTTTAACACCAAACAATACATCTTTTTGAAGAGGTGCATCTAGTAATTTAGCTTTGACATGATCTGGTAAGGTTTGCTCTTTGAGCCAAGCATGTCTACATATGACAGACCCTGTAACAACAGCTCTACAGGAGGCCTCTAAAGTATCAAAACCACATTGCAAGGTATGTTTACCCACTTGCTCTGCACTATGCAACAAATCCTGCAACTCCTTTACATCTGGTTGTTCAGGTTGTCATTTTGCTTTTCAACTGAGATAACAAAAACTGTTGATACTTTAACATATGGAACTGACAGTTTAATGCCCTCATAAGTGGCAGAGGTGTATACCTTCCCCCCCCCCACCTTTCTAAAGCTCTGGAATCTCTCTCTGAAGGTAATGGGTTTTTGGCAGTAGAGGCCTTAATTCCCTTAGGACCCTTTGAAATAGTTTCTGGATCAGCAGCATGGCTTTTGTATAGGAATTGGTGTGAATCAGGAACCCGGTAATACCTGTCAGGTTTAACAGGAGCTGGAGGTAAAGAATCTGGGTTGAGGCTGGCTTCTGTATACACATCATCTAATATATCCAAGACAGGAGGGATAGCCAGAGGCCTGTGTTGAGGAAGCAAGAGAAAATCCCTGAGCCTTTTCTTGGAATCTGAGTAATCTTGACCTTCCCAGTGAAAGTGTTCCCTCAAAGTATGTAAGGTTTCCCCAAAAGAAAAGTCCTCTGGGCGGGAGACCGAGGGAATGGACTCCTCAGCATCAGAATCTTCAAAAGGGGAATATGAATATTCCTGTTCCTCAGAATGTTCTGATGTAATAGAGGCTTGGTCTGAGGAAGGGTAGTCTTCCTCCAATCTGGGCCTTTTGTCCGAGGGGGGTTGAGAACCCCTGATAAGAGTAATCAAATCCTCAGCCATTTTGAGCATCTGTTTTTTAGGCATGGGGCCTTGAGGGGCTCTGTGTAGCTTGTCTTTTAGTTTTCATGGCAGCTTTAGATTTTGTGAAAGCCTTAATGGAAAAAGAGGAAGGCCTGAAGACACCTTGAGAGGTGGCAGGCCTGTCTAAACTCTGAGTTTCCCCGCCAACAGTGGCGTCGGTATCTGTAGTCGGAGTGGGGGCAGAGGAGCCTGTGACCTCGGGCACAGAAGACACCGCTAAAGAAGCGTCATCGGTACTCAGGGGCTGCGTAGGCGTCTCGCTGAGAACCGAAGCACCTGTAGCCGGCTTTAGCGTGGTGTCAGTAGAAGTCGCAGACCTCGTATGTCGGTCCTTATCTTTGCGTCTTTTACTCAAAACTGGAGTAGGAGTATCCGACGACATAATGTAATTAAACTTTTTACCAAAATAGTGTTGGGCGAACTCCGCCCGACGCTTAGTGCGTTTGTTGAATCTAGCACAAAAACGACAGGCCGAGACGTCGTGGTCTGGGCCTAAGCAAGGAATGCAGAAGGAATGGAAATCCTTATGCGGTATTTGCTTCCCACATGAAATGCAATTATTAACTTGGTCTGACATCGGTTTGAGGCAAGAAGAGTTTCCCCAACGGGGTACTTAGCTTTCAAGAAGACTTCGGCTGAAATATTAATCGTAAAATTACAGGAGCTGGCCGACCGGCACTTGCGAACTGCTTCTGCTTCGGGCACCGCGCGGCAAGAAAGACTGAAGAAAATGGCATCGGCTGGTTCTTTTATACCCCTGCCGCACTGACGTCAGGGAAGAAGCGACGACAACCGACGCCGGACCTAGACTTTGGAATTCGGCCGACCGAGGACCCGCCTGACGGCAGGATAACCCATCTGTTATGACTGCAGCTGTAGGCACGATGAACATCTCTAAATTATCTCCCACCCTAAAACATAAGATCAGGCTTTTCCAAAAGCTGATTAAGGACATTAACCTTGAAAATACTCTACCGCTTCTCGAACCCCAACATCATAATCCAAACTTCAAGATCAATAATAAAATGGTTGACCTTACCGATTTCCCTCTTATTAAAGATCTTAAGGTATGGGATATTCTTAAATACAAGGCAAAAACTCTTTCTGAGTTAAGTTTAATTTTTAAGGCTAACAAATACACAGTTATTCTCCGGCAACTAAGAGAGATAATATCTTTGCAATTTATTCATTTTTCTCCCAATCCTCAGGAAATCAGCAAACTAGGTGAAATCATTTCTACAGTCTCGAGTCCTGAGAAAACGATTTCAACCTCTTACAGATTACGGAACTCCTTACTATATAAATCTAACTGCCTTTTCTCTAACTACTGGGATAACCAAGGTTCCCTCATTACAGAGCAACAAAAACTTTTTGCTATAAAAATTACCGCAGAACTTTCCCCTTTCAAAAAACTCATGTATACCCAACTGATGTTGAACAATAACTCTTACTACACTCCTGCAGTACTCAATGAATTTAACCCCAATATATCCCCCTCATGTACTTGCTTGCCCCTGTCCGAGAGCTGATCTACTCCATATCATGTGGACCTGTAATCATTCCCACAAACTCTGGTGCTCTTTAAAAGTACGTCTTGAGAAAATGGGCTACTATAACTCCACCCTTTCCTGGGAAACAGCCATTCTCCATATCCCCCTCTCTAAGATGCCTAAATTAGAACTCCACACTTTAATTAATCTTTGCTCTCTTATTAAACTATACATCACAAATAACTGGCTGGATCGCACTAAACTTTGTGGAGGGGTTTCAAGGAGATGGCAATCAAATATATTTCTGCTCAAAAGTTCATCATAAATGGGCCTAAGAAGAAAGCCTACTTTGGCAAATTGTGGAAATGTCTACTTGATTTAATTTTGAGTGAGTAATTTCTTTTTATTGCTTACCATTGTTTATTCATGGAGGTCCATATTCATAACCCTTCCTATTACTTGGAGATCCACTGCCAACTCTCATAATTCTCTATTTTTATGTCTGGTAGCACGTTCGTTTGTAAATATTGTACATAATTGTTTTTGGATGTAGATAGATTACAATTCTTTTTTTTTATTTTTTTGTTGTTTTGTTCTCCTGCTCAAAACGACATGTTATGATCTAATGCTTAATCACAGTGTTTTTTTTTTCTGTATGCTATTTTTTATGAAACAATAAAAAATTATTTGAGAAAAAAAAAAAAGTATTGCAGAATCTGAGGAATGTTTGGGACAGCTGTATCAGTTCCTTGAGCTTGGTTCCAAGTGCAAAATCTCTTCCATTTCCCAGTATAGGACTTTCTAGTACTAGGCCTTCTGGCTTCTAAAATGACATCCATTCACAGCTTTACTGAGAGGTGTGGTGTGTATGGCTACATTATCCGCCATGCTGCCAGGTTTAGGGTTCTGAGTTGGCTGTGCAGAATCGGATTGTTTGCTGGGACAGTAGATGAGGTATTTGAGGTAAGGTCCAGGCTGGGCATTGGGACAAGTTCCTTAAGATCGGATACCAGTACTGGCGTGGCCAGTCTGGGGCAATCAGAATCAGTTTTGGTTTCTCCTGCCTGACCTTTAGGAGTACCTTGGGGAGGAGAGGCAGTGGAGGAAAGGCATATACTGATAGGTTTGTCCAGTTGAAAGATAAGGCGTCCACTTTCCAGCCTTATCTGTGATAATTCCTTGTGCAGAATCTTTTTAGTCGACTGTTTTGAGGGGAGGCAAATAGATCTATGTCTGGGCATCCCCATTTCTTTGTCATCATGCTGAAGACTTGTGGATCCAGGAGCCACTTGTGGGGATCCATGAGGTTTCTGCTTAGTTCGTCTGCCAGAGTATTTTCCTTTTCTGGCAGGAATTGTGCCTGCAGATGAACTTGCCAAGTCAATGCTGTGTCCCATAAAGCCATGGCTAGTCTGCACAGGGGATAAGAATGAGTGCCCCCCCCCCCGCTTGTCTATGTACCACATGACCGTGGTGTTGTCTGTCTTTATCAGTAGTTGTCCCGGATGAAGTAGGTCCTTGAAGGCTGTCAGGGCATTTTGAACAGCTAGCTCTGTTTGATTGATATGTAGATGCTTTTGGTTTGTGGACCAGGTGCCCTGAATGCCTCTTCTGCAATGTGTGCCCCCCAGGCATAATCTGATGCATCTGTTTTTAGGCTCTGTCTGGCTGGGGGTAGTAAGAATGGCTGTCCCTTGTTTTGGTGACAAGCCTTTGTCCACCATCGAAACTCCTGTTGCAGGCAGGGTATTAGAGTAATCATTGTTTCCAGACTGATACAATGTTGTGTCCAGACACTTTTTAGGTACCATTGAATTTTCCTCATATGCAGTCTTGCATATGGAATTAGTAAGATGCAGGATGCCATGAAGCCCAAAGCCTGCAGAATTTTTCTTGCAGATAACTGGGCCTTTGTTGCCATTTCCTTGAAACAGGTAGTCAGTTGCCTTTGTCTGCAGTGAGATAAGCCATCTGGGCAGTTGTATTTACGCTTGCACCCAGGAATATTATCTCTTGAGAGGGTACTAGCTTAGATTTATTTTTGTTGACTGTGTACCCTAGGCATGTTAAAAAGTCTTATCACAAACGTCAGATGCTGTAGTAGAATGTCCTTGTTCTCTGCTTGTATGAGGCAGTCGTCCAAGTAAGGATATATTTGTATTCCTCTGTCTGCAGTAAGCAATTACTGGTGCCAGGCACTTTGTGAAGACCCTGGGCACAGTAGGTAAGCCAAAGGGCAGTGCAGAGAATTCGTAATGCTTTGAGCCAGCCTTGAATCTGAGGCATCTTCTGCATGATTGTCTGATTGGGACATGTAGGTATGCCTCTTTTAGGTCTAAAGTCACGAGCCAAGCCTTGCTGCCCAGCATGGGCAGAAGCTGCTGTAAGGTCAACATCTTGAATTTTGGTATATCCAGGAAAGTGTTTAGAATAGATAGGTCCAGTATTGGTCTCCATGCTTTGTCATTTCTGGGTACCAAGAACAGTCTTGAGTAAAATCCTTGTCCCTGCTCTTGCTGTGGCACTTGTTGAATAGCCCTCATGTCCATGAGAGCTGCGACTTGTTTTTGAGCTTCTGCCCATTGATTTTTTGGCGGGTCTGGCCAACCGTTTGCCCTTGGCAGGGTATGGAAATGAAACTTGTAGCCTTGTGACAATATGTAAAAAGTGCTAGTTTTCCCCCTAATGGTGCTGCCAGAAGATAAGTGCTTGGTGCAGGCAGGGGGAAGTCATTGGGACTGTTTCCTGTGCGACTGTGATTTGTCCTCTCCACCTTTGGAGGTAGAAGCACTCCACTGCTTAGACCTGTAGGATCCTTGCGGCTGTGATCTACCTCTACGGCGTCTGGATCTGCCCCTTTGAGGTCTGTCCGAGACTGGAAAGGACCAATTCTTTGTAGGACAGTGTCTGCTAAATCTAGGAGGCTGTACCTGTAAGAAATCCTTGACCGTTTGCATAGATTTATAGCTTTGTCCTCCATTTTCTTTAACAACTCTTCTGCCTTAACACAAACAAGGTATCATGTTGTACAGGAGCATCTAATAGTTTTGCTTTAACATGGTCAGGCAGATTTTGTTCCTTTAACCAAGCATGCCTCCTAATGACAGAACCCGTAACAGCGGCCCTGCAGGAGGCCTCCAGAGAATCAAACCCACATTGCAAAGTTTGCTTTCCAACTTGTTCAGCTGCATGCAATAAATCCTGCATTTCTTTATTTTCTGCACATTCAGAATTTGCCATCATTTTCTGTTTAAGCAGTGTCATGCTATATTGCTGATATTTGAGCATATGAAACTGGCAATTTAAAGCCATTATAGCCAAAGTAGCAGATGTGTAAATCTTTTTTTCCCCATCTATCCAGAGCCCTAGAACCCCTGTCAGAGGGGGTAGGGTTTTTTGCAGTAGAAGCCTTGACCCCTTTTGGACCCTTAGAAATAGTTTCTGGGTCTGCAGTAGGGGTTTTGAAAAGGAATTTATGAGAGTCAGGAACCCTGTAGTATCTATCCGGCTTAACAGGAGCTGGAAGCAAGGAGTCAGGGGTCAGACCAGACTCAGAGAACACATCATCTACAATGTCCAACACAGGTGGAATAGCTAGAGGCCTGTGTTGAGGTAGTAAAAGGAAGTCTCTGAGCCTTTTCTTAGATTTTGAAAAATTTTGGCTTTCCCAGTGGAAATGCTCCCTCATGGTATGCAACGTTTCCCCAAAAGTAGTCCTTAGGAGGAGAAGCTGAAGGAACTGATTCTTCAGCATCAGAATCCTCTTTTGGGGGGGAGGGGGGGTATTCCTGATCAGAAGGGGAGTCAGAAGAAATGGAAACCTGATCTGAAGATTCAAAGTCTCTCTTGCCTAGGCCTCTCTTATCAGGATGGGAACCCCTGATCAAGGTAATTAAGTCTTCGGCCATTTTGAGCATCTGTTTTTTGGTCATGGAGGCCTGTCCTTGTGGCTGGTGAACTTGTTTATTTGCCTTTTTTAGTCTTTGAAGTCGGTTTAATATACAATTGTTTATGTCTGAATACATCCTCAGAAGCCGATGCCTGCTCAGCGTTCCGGACCCATCTGAGGGAAGAATCTCCGAGGCTCCAATACCTTGAGTTTCCTGCAGGCTGGCCAACTCCACGTGGGAGTCGGTAGCGGCCTGCGACTCTAAAGTAGCGGGCGTCAGGGGCTGTGAAAGCGCCTCACTGAGAACCTGCAACTTGCTTAGGAGAAGCTTCGTTGTCAGTTTTGGACCTCGGTTGCCTGTCTCTTTCTTCGCGTTTTTTGTGAACTCCGGTAGTCGGGATGGCTATCCGACGACATTGTATAATTAAATCTTCGCCCAAAATAGCTTAATGCAAAATCGTACCGATGCTTAATAGTGCGTTGGTTAAATCTAGCACGAAACTGACAACTAGCAAGATCGTGGTCAGGGCCTAGGCAAGGAATACAGTAAGAATGAAAGTCCTTATGAGATATTTGCTTCCCACAAGAAATACAATTATTAACTTTTTTTGACATTGGTCTGGAGCAAGAAAAAGGTTTCCCCAATGGGGTACTTAGCTTTTAATGAAGACTTCGGATCTGA
This sequence comes from Protopterus annectens, assembly GCF_019279795.1. NCBI lineage: Eukaryota > Metazoa > Chordata > Ceratodontiformes > Protopteridae > Protopterus > Protopterus annectens. The sequence goes on along the minus strand of NC_056731.1, from coordinate 1,499,963,643 downwards.
AACTCGAACACAAAAATCTCAGGAGTCGGCCGACCGGCACTTGCAAACTGCTTCTGCTTCGGGCACCGCATGGCAAGAAAGACTGAATAAAATGGCGTCAGCTGCATCTTTTATACCCCTGACGACCTGACGTCAGGGAAGAGGCGACAGCAACCGACGTAGGACCCAAGACTTTGGAATTCAGGCCGACTGAGGGCAACCTGCCAGCAGGATAACCCCAAATGTAATGACTGCAACAGTGAAACACGAAGATCATCATATTTTCTCAGGGATTTCTTTAGTGACATTGCCTTCAGTTAAGGATTTCTGAGCAGCACGATTAACAGCCTATAATAAATGCCTGCCTCAGATAAGAAAAACAGCTTTTCTAAAAGATGGCAAGTCTGCAGACGAACAATGTCTAACCCTCCTGTTTTTTCTTTGCAGGTAACAACCTGACCAAAGGTGGACTAGGAGATCGCAGTTCAGCTCCTTCAAGAGGTCTCTTTCCCTGGTTATCCTGAGAAGCATCCCCTGGAGTGCCTTTTTAACCTAAAGATGATGGTTCATAGGTAAGTACTAGGCTATTAGCCCTAGGGCCTATAAAGGTACCCTGGCTTTTGCCACCCAAGAAAATTATTTTCCTGTGCCCCTGTCGAGCAGAGCAATACAAGTGATCCCTGGGGTGAATTTCCTATTTCCCATCCAATCAAGAATTTTCTTGAAGAGTGCTAATGAGGGGCTCTGTCTGACAGGCAGTCTGTTCTAGAGTATGGGAAGTCTCTGGGACAGGAATCTATACCTCCAGCATGTTCTGTTTATTGTGGTGACAAGGTTTAGGTCCCAAGAGCATGTAGCTCGGAGGGATTGGGATTTCTTTAAGTGGAGCATGTCCAACAGCTCCGGGTTTGACACAGCTTTGTATGTTAGGCAGAGATCGCCTCTGAGTAGGCGATATGCAACGGAGTAAAAATGGAGTTTTTTGAGACTGTCTGCGTAGGGCATCTGTTTGAGGCCAGCAATCCTCTTTGTGAGGCATTTCTGTGGCCTTTCCAGTAGTTGTAGAGGTCTTGCGAGGTACATACCAAAAGAGGCGTTGTACTCTATAATGGGTCTAATGAGTGATGAGTAGAGGGGAACAATGACTTTTTTTTGGATGAGAAACCTTTTGTGATGGTGAGCCACGTAGAAGGATTTCCTGACCACTGTGGCGATGTGATCAAAGGAGAGACTACTGTCCACCTGTGTCCCAAGGTCTCTTATCACACTTTTGGCATTAAGTAGACTACCACATATGTGGTAGTTCATGGGTACAGAGTTTTTACCAAAGGGGATGACAATACACTTTTTGACATTCAGCTTCAGGCCATGGCTTTGACACCAGGCATCTGTCTCAATGAGACCCTTTTGTAGGATGTCCACATCGTTAGGAGTTTTGATTATGGCTTCTAGTTTGCAGTCATCTGCAAACATTGTTAGCCAAAGACCTTCTGTGTTAGCCTGTACTTCAGAGAAGTAGATACCAAACAGGAGAGGACCCAGGACTAAACCCTGTGGTACTTCACATGTCACTGGTCTGAAGTCGGATTTGGAGTCTGCTACTTTCACAGTGTGGGTTCTGTCCATGAGCCAGTTGGCAACCGATCTTGTGACATAGGGATTTATACCTAGTTTAGTGAGCTTAACTATAATTCCAGAGTGGAGGATGGTGTCGAAAGCCTTGATGAGATCTAGATAAGCTGTGTGAACCACCTTACCCTCACCTATGGCTTTGGCCAAAGAAGTCAATCAGGTTTAGGAGACATGATCTGCATTTTACAAACCCAAACTGGGTAGGGTCCAGAGTTTGGAGATTACCAATGTCTTTGTTTACGAGTTCCATGATGACACGTTCCATGGCCTTGCAGACCAGGCTCGTCAGGCTAATGGGGCGATAGTTCCCGGGGTCCATCGTGGCTCCATTTTGTGGAGTGGGATAACAGTCGCAGTGTGCCATTCAGTGGGCACAAAGCCTGAGGTGAGGCTACGATTGAACATGGTACTTAGGTAGGGTGCCAGTTCATTCTGTAGTTCATGTAGACTGCAGCCTGGGATATTGTCAGGTCCCATGGATGCTGTGTTCTTGGCTTTGGAGTGTTCTGTTTTTTTTTTTTTTAACCTGTGCAGCCATGATTACAGGAACTTTGCATTCTTCCGGTAAAGAGATGGGTCCTCTAGCGGGTGACAGGGGGTTAAAATTAGCACTGAACCGATCTACCAGGATGTTGGCAATATCAGTTGGTTCCTTATATTTAGTGCCATTATGCTCTGCCACACCATAAGGGTACTGAACAGCTGAGTAGGACACTGCTGATCCCCCTGTCCATTTTGGCTGAAAATGCTACAACAGAGGTACCAGAAGAAGAAAGTGAGTGGTCTGAAGAACAATGGATGACCACTACAAGTTCACACACACTGCTGAGGTAGTGTCCGAGGCCACCGTGATGGCAAGGGCTCTACTACATTGCTTTCTTTTTAGGTACAGCAGAAGAGCAGCTAGCAGGACCACAGTAAGTATCCAAGCAGCAGCTCAGAACGAGGACTGAAAGCTGGTAAGCAATGCTTCAACTGGAAGGCAAGCTATGAGACAAGTGTTCACAGGCCACACACACACTTACCCCATAGAGTCCCTTTCTGCAACTTCAAAAGAAAAACAGTACAATCTTTGTGACTACTTAGTTGTTAGCTCTGCTGTCAAGTGTGCATTGTACAAAACTTTATTTCTGACAGTGTATACAAGCATTGTTTTCTGTCCCCTTAAAAAAAAATCTCAACCTTACAATTCTCATAAATCAACTAAATGTTTACATGAGCAGTACACTTTGCCCCTAAATAACAAAACCCCATAAAATAGTGGTCCCTGACAGAAAAATTCCAAAATTGCAGAAAAGTGCAGGGCATCTTAAAAGGGGAAATACCAATTTCAGTCACAAAAACTATTACTTTCTTAAAAGGGAAACTGTGTGTGGAGGGGCTTCTCCTGAGAGAACCTATCTGCCAGAAATGAGGATTTAAGGCTGATTGCTACTGCAGAACCATAGAGCCGCTTCCTCTTGAAATGGCAAGAAAGTACTGAAGATTTCTTTACTCTGACTGCTTTCAGACCGATTTCCCACCTTTGGGCTGACCAACCACAAGCACAGTGGAGGTGTGGGAGAGAGCTACAGTTTTGTGAAGCTGGTCAGCTGTTGTATCCTCGGCAGAATATATTCTATACAGCCAAAAAGCTGCTCCTACACAGAGTGATGAATATCCAAGCACCAAATAGAAACTTTTAGCACTTTTGTTTCAAGTTAAAGACTTCAGAATAACCTAAAATCACTTAAAGTGGTTATAATGTGATGAACAATCTCATTGTATTAAAAACAAATTATATTTCTTAGTCATATAACATTTACATAAAATGAGTACGTTAACACAAAATATAAATAGTACACGTTTTTACCCTTCTACATTTTAAATACATTTCATATTAATACTACCATTCAATCCCAGAAGTTTGTCTGCCTGCAGTCTCAGCTGCCATAATGTTTCTTTTTTTCCCCACATTCTTCTTATAAATCACCTTGCCTAAAGTCTGCACTAACGAAATTCAAGTGGTCCGGATTTTTCAAAATATGCTTGTACAATGCACTATTTTTATTCTTAATTCTGATATCATACAAACATTCCAAAAAGCGCTAAATACATTTTCAGTTTGGTGTCATTCTTGGTGCCTTTTTTTTCCCCTCCATTCACTGTGGTTGGTACACCATTGTTATTTCTGTTTTTTAATGAACATCCACGGATACCTTGGCTAAAATGGTGTGATAAACTTCATTAACCATCCTACTTTGCTTTTTATACCTCCATGGGGAGTACAGAGGCTGAAGGAGGCATACAATTATAGACCTGCCAAAAAGAGAAAGCATACCTTCCAAAGCTTCATTACGTGGCACCTTTAGTGGTTTTCTTCTTGGAAAAGTGAAAATGTCCATTTCTAGTGCACTACATCTGTGGACCAGTTGGGAAAAATATCCCTTGTCCAGCATATGTGGGATCTTCTCTTCTGTTTATTTGATCTACAGGACAGTTTTGCTGCGTGGAATGTAGAAGGCTCTTGGGTGCAAGCCTGAGTAATGCCATCTCCCAAGCAGTAACTGACAGCATGAATACGAGGTATGAATGAGTCCCTCTCTGTTTATGCACCACTTACTAGATGCAAGACTCACGGCTTTCATGTGACTTTGAAAGCCATGACAGCCTAGACTATCACCACAACTTCCTTTTTGTTGCTATAATTCTTGTCCCAGGTGCCTGGGGCATTAAGCTCTCCCCTCCATGTGCTCCCTAGACTGAGGCATCCATGGCAAAAGTATGATAAATACAGGCCTGGCCTGAGAGACTTAGATTCCTCTGAACTTGCTGTAACCATCATAGTTCCTTACTAACACACAACCAGAGAGAGCATCTTCTCCAGGACAGACTGTGTTGACTCCAAATGGCTCAGTACCACAAAGTCTTTCACATGCAGTCCTGCAAGAGGTGGCATTTACTTGAGTTTACTGGCCAGAAGGTCCGAATGGGCATGCAACTCCTTTTCAGCAGAGACCAGAGGATAAAATATCCATGAGCAATGTTATACATAAGTGACCAAATATAATATTCAGGGGAAATCTAATACAAAATGTGCAGACAGTTACGCACATATGAAATATATACAGCAGTACAACAAAATAGTTATTTCTGTAATTGTGGATGCTATGAATCCCACAAGACAAAGGAAATATCTTGTAGAAACAGTATAACTTTTGGCAAGTTAGGATTCCACCTTGTATTCTTGGGTGGGAGGGCTTTCTGATTAGTGGAGTCCAGAATGACTCCTGGGAATACCACTGTTCTGGATGAAGTCAAGTCTGACAGAGAGAGGCTCTAGGAACAACTAAGGGTGAAGTGCAACACTTTCTACCCAATTGTCTGGATAAGGCAGTCATCCAGGCATGGGCAGATGTGAATACATGTGCTTGGTTCTGCCATACACAATTACTGTAGCCAGGTACTTTAAAAAAACTGGTAGTGAGAACCCTGTACCAAAACCGAAAAAGCACCTGTGGTCTTTGCAGAAGCATTTAAGTAGGTAGGCATCATTGAGGTCCAGCACGACTATTACTGCTTCTGCGAAGAGAAGGGGTAAGGAGGGCCTGCAGAATTAGCATTCTGAATCTTGAAACCTTCAGATAAAAAAAAAAAAAAGTTATGTAACCTTAGGTCTAGAAAGACTTCCAAGGACCATCATTCCTGTGCACAAGGAAATATTCTGAATGGAAACTTGTGCTCTCTTCCTCCTTTAGCACCATCTCTCCCAGTATATTATTATAGTACAGTACAAACCATATACCTGAATCAAAACAGACACAGTTTTACAGGCATTTAGAAGAAAAAGTACAGTTTTGTACCTACCATAAATGTAGATGTTTGAAGATCCACATTGCTGCAGTCCTTACACTTGGGTAGTCCGCTGTCCTCGATTGGCCCGAATAACAAAGTATTAGGCTGACGTCGGTCAAGGCGCTTAAGACTGACATCAGGACGTCAGAGTACAAATGCGCATGACCGACGTCATATCCTCAGTCTTTTCTTGCCCCAGATGTCAGAAGACCCTAAACAGAAAGGTCAAAACCAAAAGACAGCAAAAAACAACCAACCACCCTTGCACTAATCATATGAACAATATATACAATATGCACAATATTTACAACCCAAACCACACAACCGCCTCTAACAACAGAGGGGAAGGAGGGAGGTAAATTGGACTGCAGCAATGTGGATCTTGAACATCTACATTTATGGTAGGTACAAAACTGTACTATGTTCTTCATCTCACATTGCTGCAGTCCTTACACTTGGGTAGAATCCCAAAGCAGAGGTAAGGGAGGATGGCAAAACTATAAAGTAGTAGGAGCTGCCAAAATGCCCTGTAAAATAGCAGTGGCAAACCCAGCCCTAGATTTAGAGTAAAGTGGAAGGTGGTAATGCTTAGAGAAAGTATGCACTGAACTCCAAGTAGCTGCCTCCAAAATATCTTTAGTTGCCACCCCTTAAAAGCTGTAGAAGTGGCAGTAGCTCTAGTGGAATGAGGCCTAATCCCAGCTGGAACCTCCTTACCATGATGGGAATAACAGAAAGCAATACAAAACCCAATCCACTTAGAAATAGTTTGTTTTGACACAGGCTTGCCCTGAGAACCCAAAGCAAAAGAAACAAACAACTGCTGAGACTGCCTGAACCCTTTAGTTCTGCTCAAATAATATCGCAACTGACTGTGTATATCCAAGGTGTGCAAAATCTTTTCCCCTTTATTTTGGGGGTTTTCATAAAAAGTAGGCAAATGAATAGTTTGGTTTAAAGCCACACTAGAAACCACCTTAGGCATAAAGGAAGGATTAGTACGTAAAGATACCCTATCCTTATGGAAAATTAAGAAAGGCTCAACTGCCATAAGGGCCTGTAATTCAGAAACCCTTCTCGCAGAGGTAATGGCCAACAAAAAGCAGTCTTCCATGATAAATATTTCAACTCGGCAGTAGCTGCAGGCTCAAAAGGTTGTAGAGTGAGTTTCTCCAACACAAAATTGAGATCCCAAGCAGGAGTAGGAGCTCTCTGGGGTCTTATATTCTTTGCCCCTCTAAGGAATTGCTTAAACAAAGGATGAGAAAACAATGGTGGATCACAGTCATAGTGAGCAGAAATTGCTGCAGCATGAATCTTAATAGAAGAGAAGGACAAACCTTTGTCCAGTAACTCAGCAAGATATTGAAGAGCCACACTTAAATTAGGCTTAGCAACATCAAATTCCTTTGCTGCACTCCAAAATAAAAATCTCTTCCATTTATCTGCGTATACTTTCCTTGTACTAGGCCTTCTGGCCTCCAAAATAACATTCAAAACTTGCTGCGGAAGCTGAGACCCTCCAGGGTTTAAAACAGAATATGCCAGGCTGTTAGGTGAAGAGAGTGAAGTTTGACATTGAGTAAATGACTGTTCTCTTGAGACAGCAGGTGTGGAATCGAAGGCAAAGGCCATGGAGGCTCCCGAACCAGACTTCTCAGTAATGGGTACCAGTGCTGTCGAGGCCAATCTGGAGCTATTAGAATCATCTTTGGCTTGTCCTGTCTGACCTTTAGGAGTACCTTTGGGAGGAGAGGCAGAGGTGGAAAGGCATACACATGAAGATTGCTCCAATTGAAAGAAAGAGCATCCACTTTCCAAGCTGTGGGATGAAACCTTTTGTGCAAAACTTTGGCAGCTGGTAGTTTAGTGGAGAAGCGAACAGATCTATGTCTGGAGTTCCCCATGACACTGTCAATTTCTGAAATACATGAGGATCCAATTTCCACTCGTGGGATCCATAATTGCCTGCTCAACACATCTGCTAAGGAGTTCTGTGCTCCGGCAGAAACCTTGCCTGAAGATTGAGCTGTAAACTGAGAGCAGTCTCCCACAAAATCATTGCTTGCCTGCATAGAGGATAAGAATGTGTTCCCCTTGCTTGTTGATGTACCACATGACAGTTGTGTTGTCTGTTAGAACCAACACCTGCCCTGGAAGAAGTAAATCCTTGAAAGCTATTAATGCAAATTGGACTGCTAACATCTCCTTCAAGTTGATATGTAGATGTTGTAGTCTGGCAGGCCACGTGTCTTGTATCCACTTTCCATTTAGATGAGCTCCCAAGCTTTGTCTGAGGCATCTGTCGTTAGAATCTGACTCGCCTCTGGCCGGGTCACAGAGAGTCCCTTGTTTAGGTGACATTCCTGAGCCCACCACAAAAATTCCTTTTGAATGCAAGGTATTATCTGAATGACAGTGTCCATATCTTGGCAGTGCTGTGTCCATACATTTTTAAGATACCATTGTAGCTTCCTCATATGCAGTTTGGCATTGGGAAGTACCAGAATACAAGATGCCATGAACCCCAAGGCTTGAAGGACTGTCCTTGCAGTCAGCCTGGACTGATGAGACAATTGATGGAAGTAAAGGGAAAGATTCTTTTGTTTGTCCGGGGTCAAAAGGCCATCTGGGATGCTGTATTCAGTCTCACACCCAGAAAGCACATGTCTTGAGAGGGTACTAGACTGGACTTTATTTCGATCACAGAATACCCCAGGCATCTTAGCACTGCTATCACATATTGCAAATGATGAAGAAGCTCGTCCCTTCCTTTGGCCAGAATCAGGCAATCGTCCAAATAAGGATAGATCTGTATTCCTTTTAGCCTGAAGAAAGCTATCACTGGAGCCAGAACCTTTGTGAACACTCTGGGCGCAGTAGATAAGCCAAAGGGCAATGCAGAGAACTGATAATGAGAAGTCCCAGCTCGAAAACACAGATACTTCCTGCAACTTAGCCTGATAGGAACATGAAGGTAAGCTTCCTTGAGATCCAGAGTCACCATCCAGTGATCTTTGCCCAGCAGAGGTAAAAGCTGTTGTAACGTCAACATTTTGAACTTGGGAATGTCCAGATAAGTGTTGAGGATAGATAAATCCAAAATTGGTCTCCACGTGTTCCCCTTCTTTGGTACTAGGAACAGGCGAGAATAAAATCCTAGGCCTAGAGGGACCGGCTGTATGGCCCCTATTTGCAGCAGCAGAGAAATTTGTTTGTGAGCCTCTATTCTTTGCTGAGGAGGAATGTCTGGCATGCCTTTGAAAGGAGGCAATGTATGGAAATAAAACATGTAACCTTGGTGTATAATATCCAATACCCATCTGTCCTGGGTAATTAAACTCCAATTTTCTTTGAAGAGTGCCAACCTTCCTCCCAAAGGTGCTGCCAGACAAGAAGGCTCAGGCAGCTGAAAAGGTAGGTCATTGGGCCTGTTTACGAAAGGACTGGCCCCTGCCCTCACCGAAGACTGTGCAGGTGAACTCCCTGTTCTAGGTCTGAAAGAGCCCTGAGCTCTACCCTACCACGTCTAGATCTTCCCCTAGACTGTGAATCATAAGAAGGGTACGTCCACCCCTTAGCAGGCCAATTCCTACTAAACTTGGAGGCTGAACTTGCAAAAATCTTTAACAGTCTGCATAGACTTAGCCTTGTCTTCCATTTTCTTTAAAACTGCCTCCACAGGTGAACCAAACAATACATCAGACTGTAAAGGAGCATCTAAAATCCTTGTTTTAACATGGTCAGATAAGTTCTGATCCCTCAGCCAGGCGTGCCTGCGAAGAACTGACCCAGTGGCAGCCACCCTAGACAAGGCCTGTACAGCATCAAATCCACATTGTAAAGAATGCTTACCCACCTGTTCAGAAACATGTACCAAATCTTGTAATTCTTTACACTCAATGCCTTCCGCCAGAGCATCTACCTTAGACTTCAATTGAGAAAGAAGATAGTTTTGATATTTCAACATGTGAAACTGGCAATTCAAAGCCCTCATAGCTAAGGTGGAAGAAGTATAGACTTTCTTTCCCCATCTATCCAAAGCTCTGGCCTCTTTATCTGGAGGAACCGGATTTTTACCACAGAGGCCTTGACACCCTTAGGTCCCTGACAAACTGTTTCTGGGTCCACCCTAGGACTCTTATACAGATATTTATGAGCTTCAGGCACCCTGTAATACCTGTCCAGTTTAACAGGAGCAGGAGGCAAAGAATCAGGATTAAGTGAAGCCTCTGCAAACACATCTTCCACAACATCCAGAACAGGAGGAATAGCCAAAGGCCTATGCTGGGGTAAAAGCAAAAATTCCCTAAGCCTTTTCCTGGAATCAGAGAAGTCCTGACCTTCCCACTTAAAATGTTCCCTCATAGAATGAAGAGTCTCTGAAAAGAAAAATCCTCTGGAGGAGAAGCAGAAGGAGTAGAATCATCCACATCAGAATCAGAATAAGGAGAATACTCCTGCAAGTCTTCAGCCGAAGACTCTGAAACATCCGAAACCTGCTCAAAACTCCCCAACTCTGGTTCCACCCTAGGCCTCTTATCAGGAGGGGCAAAGAACCTCTAATCAAAGTAATTAAATCTTCTGCCATTTTGAGCATGTGCTTCTTGGGCACAGATCCTGAAGAACTAGGAGTGACACCAACAGAAGCTAAACCTGGCCTGCCTCTGGGAGAAGCCTTGGAAACAGAAGGAGAGGGCCTAACCACCCTAGGAAGGGAGGGAGTACAGTAACCTGAGAGGCCCCTTCAGCCTGACCTGCCTCCTGAGAGGCCACATCCTGCAATATCAAAGTCTCCCCCTGGGACTCCAGAGAAGCCTCCGGTGGAACCACCGGTTCCACTGACGCCTCCAAAGAACCGGCGTCCGGTACGACTCTTCTTGCCAGGGTTTAGCTGCTTTGTCTTTGCGCTTCTTGAAGAAGCGGGCTTCGGAGCATCCGACGGCATATTGTAATTGCACCGCTTCCAAGACCAACCTGGCACAATCTAACCTTCGCAATAGTGCGCTTATTAAACCTAGCACAAAAGCGACACCCAACAACGCCGTGCTCAGGCCCCAAACAAGGAATACACAAAGTATGATAATCTCTATGCGGTATCTGCTTCCCACAAGAAATACAGTTATTCACTTTTCTGACATCCGGTAAACCACTGAGGCAAGAAAAACTAAAATATTCCCAACGGGTACTTAGCCAACTTTGACTCGGTCTGAAACTCCGAATTGAAAAATTTCAGACGCAACGGCACTTGCAACGCTGCTTCTGCATCGGACCATGCGGCAAAAAAGACTGAGGATATGACGTCGGTCATGCGCATTTGTACCCTGACGTCCTGATGTCAGTCTTAAGCGCCTTGACCGACGTCAGCCTAATACTTTGTTATTCGGGCCGATCGAGGACAGCGGACTACCCAAGTGTAAGGACTGCAGCAATGTGAGATGTTCTTCATCTCAAATCATGGCAATAGAGCAAAAGGGCAACAAAAGAAAGTCATATGAAACAAAGAATCACTTGCTGCTAAATAAAGTCATAATGGAGAATTGTTAAAAGGGGAAGAATCTAATTATTGCATGGAGAGATTAGCATCTCACAAAATTCCACATTAATGGAAAAAAAGAATGCTTACAGATGTGCAAGACATATCTTACACCAATCAATTACATTACAGGGACCACAGAAGAGTGGCAAACCTCTTTGAAAGGGCAAATTATCATCCCAGGGATAAAAATTAAAAGGGGGATACTCCAGGGCGATTCTATGTCACTGCTGTTTTGTCTTGATCTTAACCCACTAAGCTGTTTACTTAACAGATTAGGTCTTGGTTACAATTTGGCTCATAGAAAAACAATTTGCTTAAAGATTTATCTTCTTTTTGTGGATGACTTAAAACTGTACAATTCACCAGATGAGAGGTTGAAAGTACAGGCTTTCTTAAAATTAATTACATGTATAGATCTGCAGTGGAGGGACTGCATAAATATCTGCTCATCTCATCAAATCCAAACAGTGAAAGTCTTACAACATGAGTCTAAGATGACCTCTCAGTTTAGCAGAAGCATTTAGGTGGCAAGCAGGAATGAAATCAAACTAGTAGTAGACAAAAACAAAATCAGACAGCAACTGAAAATGCCAAAAAAACAAAAGAATACAAGGAGGATTAGATGAGAAGGAAATAAACACGGAAAAGGCATACAGTGGCAAGTACAGAGCTCTCCAGGAACAACCTCATGTTGATCAGGATTTGATGCAGGACTGGTTAAAAAGAGGGGAGTTGAAACTAACGGATAAAAAGTTAATGGCAGCACTGGAAAGTGGACTACGGACATGTTTGTTTGCAAAGCGCATTGAATATGTGTAAGACAAATGCAAGTTCTGTAAAAAAAAAAAAAAAAAATGGTAACAGTTGCAAACCTTATTTTCACATGTTGCGACACACTCATGGCAGAGGGCCTGTACACTGAAAGGCACAATAATGTGGCAATACTGTTGCGCTGGGGATTGTACAAATACAAATCAGAAGTATCAGAGAAGCACTGGAAACATGAATCACAAAGCATTATAGAGAATGAAGTGTGCATAACGCGGGATTACCCATTACAAACATTTCAAAACATAGATGAGAAAAACCAGACATAGCAGTCCATGAAAAAGTAGCACTGATCATTGAAATTGTTACACCTAACAGTTAGTGTTTCACATACAAAGAGAGGCAAAATCATAAAATATCATGACTTGAAGGTAGAAACGAGAGCAATGTGGAAGAAAGATACCCAGACAGTTCCAACAGTAGTAGTAGTAGTAGTAATGGGTCTAAAACAATCTACAGCCCTGTTTAGATATGGTACCAATACATGTAAATTTGATATGAACTGCAGGAGGAGTCCATTCTAGTCACATTTCAGGTGCTGCAAACAGCATTTCTGGATAACAAAAACAAACAATACTAATTTCATGAACCTTAATTACAACTATACCCTGACTTAGGAATGGGGTCCATTCCCCATTATGGTATTAGATACACAAAAGATTTGCAGAAATTAAACTGAGGAAGTTTTTTTGCATCTTTTTTTCCTCTTGGAACTAGAGGAATCATAAAACTTTGGAAATTTTAGTTAGTTGTATCTCTGCAATACCATCTGCAGATGTCGCAGGAGAACCGTCTTTGCTGATCACACTTTCCACTGTTTTAGGACTGCTGGCTCCCTAGCTTTTTGCTTTGTTTAGGTAAGATGGGACTAAAATGGGAGTCTGGGTAAGGACATATGCTGTTCCACACCCAAAGTACAGTCATTACAGATCCCATTGTCCATAGTGTCACAGACTCCTTTTCACCTCCTTGCCATGTTCTTTTTACAATACCCACACACACACACACACACACACACACACACACACACACACACACACACACACACACACACACACACACACACACACACACACACACACACACACACACACACACGCTTAATTAAACCCTGCAGTTGACAAGTAGGGCCCAATCATAGAACAGTGGTTTCTATTATAATGTGGAATAGCAGGAGGAGAAAGACTGAATGAAAGCAGTTTTTTCCTTTCCTCATTTTCAAAACTTTCTGGGCAGGTAGCCCAAACAGCAACTTTTTAAACAGGAAAAAAAGAAGTTATGTACTCACCATAATGTTCCACGTTGGTAGTCCATCTCACCCTTCATTTTTACGTATGGGTTCGTAGCCAATCTTAGTCTCTGACTGGGCCGATTTATAAACTCAAAGACTTCTGGTTGGCTTGTGGCTAAGCAGGTATCCCATACTGCACCAGTACAAACCCCAGATCTTGTTTGCTGCCCACTAGAAGAAATAACCATAACACACAACCCGATACTAAAGTGTCTCCAACCAAAGATAACCAAAAAAAATGAGTACCTCCAGATTCTTCCAGGATGGGGGCAGGAGGGTGGGTTGGTAAAAATGAAGGGTGAGATGGACTACCAACATGGAATGTTATGGTGAGTACATAACTTCTTTGTGTTGTGTAGTCCAATTTCACCTTCATTTTTACGTATGGGACAGCATCCCTAGCGCCTTATTCTTGAGTGGCTCACTGGAAAATACTCCTGAGCACCGTGGAGCCAAAGGATGCTCTAGCCCTGGAAGCTAAATCCAATTTGTAAAGTGAAATAAAAGTGTGAGGGGTAGCCCACGTAGCTGCTGCACAAATATTATCAAGTGGGACCCTGGCTTGAAAGGCTGCAGAGGTAGACAGAGACCTGGTAGAATGAGCCTTGATCTTGAAGGGTACAGGTCTGCCCTCCGAATTGTAGAGAGAGACTATGCAACTGGAAATTCAATTAGATAGTGTCACTTTAGAAACTGGTAAGCCCAATCTGGATTCAGAAAAAGAAATGAATAACTGATCTGATTTCCTAAACTCCTTGATCCGTTACAAATAAAAATGTAGCTGTCTATGAACGTCTAGCTGATGAAACAGATATTCAGCTGCATTACAGTGATTAGGGAAGAAAACTGGGAGTTTTATGGATTGATTTAAAGTGGCGTGAGAATAAACTTTGGGGACAAAGCAGGGGTTAGTACGCAGTGAGACCCTGTCTTTATGACAGATCAAATAAGGTGGCTTAACAGATGAGTCTTGTAACTCCAAAAACAGTCTTCCAAGACAAAAATTTTAATGAGGATGATTGAGAAGGTTCAGATGGGGAAGATGTCAGTTTGGACAACACAACATTTAAATCCCAAGAACCCACAGGTTCTTGGAGAGGTGGCCTCAACAGAGTGGCTCCTTTCAAAAAGGTCTTGCATAGCTTATGAGACATTAAATTGGTGTCTGGAAATCCTAAATGGAAATGAGAAATAGCCGCCAATTGAACTCTGATAGTGGCAGCGGCAGATCCTTGCTGAAAAAGCTTGGAGAGAAATTCCAAAATTACAGGGATAGAAGCAGTGTGGGGATCTACGTTAATTTTGCATGCCCAAATATAAATTATTTTCCATTTACTGCCATATAGTCCCCTAGTTGAAGGTTTATGGGAGGACATAAGGATATGTGACATTGAGGAAGATACTTCGTGAAGCCTGACTAGGGATGGAACTGGAGCAGCCACGCTGTCAATCTGAGGGTGGATTAAGGGATGAGGCGAACCTGACATGGGAGTCAACAGATCTGGAGATGGGTCCAGGAGAAGAGGCTCGAGGAAGGGGAACCAAACCTGAGGAGGGCCAGTAAGGAGCAATGAGGATTAACTTGCATCCCAGCAGTCTGGCTTTCTGAATCACTTTGGAAATGATGGAAAAGTATACAGAAGACCCAGGGTCAATCGTGAGCTAGAGCACCTCTGGGTGTCTCCCCCAGAGGGGGAATGAGGGAAAAATAGCTGCTGCATTTGGCACTGACTGGACTGGCAAAGAGGTCACAGCAAGGCTGTCCCCATTTGGGGAAAACCTGTTCCACTGTTTCATGCTTCAGAGACCACTCATGAGGCAGTAGGATCTTCCGGCTGAGCTTGCTGGCTATCACGTTGGTCGTCCCTAAAATGTGCATTGCTACCAGAAAGCGCTGGGAAGAAATTGCCCATTCCCAAACTCGCATGGTCTCTCGACTGAGTGGGTAAGATCTGGTACCACCCTGTTTGTTGATATACTAAACTACTGACATGTCTGTTTGTATCACAATAGTCCCTTGAGGAACAAGGTCTTGAAGTGCTTGCAACGCCAGAAGCACCGCCCTCATCGCCAGAACACATATGTAGGTGAGCCTCGTGTTCTTGCCATGTGCCTTGGACAATCCTGCCGAGATAATGCCCCCCCCCCCACCCGATCTGGGAGGCATCCGTGGTCACAGTAGCAACGGGTTGGGCAGGAACAAAGGGGGCCCCCCGTCAATTGATTGGGTGCATCCAAGGAGGTCCTCCTTGCACGATTCCGTCAGCAGAATAGGGTGATTCAGCAGAAGATACTGGAAGGACCACTGGGAAAACAGAAGCCACTGGAGAACTCATGTGCAACCTGGCTAATGGTACTAATAGGATGGTGGATGCCATAGTCCCGAGGAGCTGAAGAAAGTACAGCTGTGTACCTACCATAAATGTAGATGTTAGAGTGTATTCACTGTTGCAGTCATTACACTTGGGTTATCCTGCTGGCAGGCTACCCACAGTCGGCCTGAATTCCAAAGTCCTGGTCCGGCGTCGGTTGCTGTCACCTCTTCCCTGACGTCAGTGCGCCAGGGGTATAAAAGATGCAGCAGACGCCATTTTCTTCAGTTTTTCTTGCCCCAGATGTCAGGTGCCCCCAAAAGGGTAGGCTAAAAATTTTGCAAATAAAAATGCATGCACTAACAAACATTACCTTCCTCTACAAGCAAATACACCACATACGTTGTATAGAATAGAGAAGTACAGACAAGTCCCAGCAATGAAAGGGGGATGGTGAGAGGGTAACATGGACTGCAACAGTGAATACACTCGAACATCTACATTTATGGTAGGTACACAACTGTACTATGCTCGTGTTTCACTGTTGCAGTCATTACACTTGGGTTGAATCCCAAAGCTGAGGTTGGGCGGCTGGGTCTAAATAGGATTAGGAGTGGCTATGAGGCCCTGCAAAACTGCAGTGGCAAAGCCTGCTCTGGATTTTAAAGAGGTAAGTGATAGTGCTTGGTAAAAGTGAGCACTGAACGCCAAGTTGTAGCCTCCAAAATTTCCTTGGTTGGTACTCCTCGGAGAAAGGCTGCTGATGTGGCTGCCTGCCCTGGTAGAATGTGGCCTAATATTCTTAGGTACTGACTTACCATGCTGTACATAGCAGAAACGAATGCAGAGTCCTATTCATTTTGAAATAGTCTGCTTTAAAATAGCCTTTCCTTGTGATCCTGCAGCGTATGCCACAAAAAGTTGCTCAGTTTTTCTAAAAGCTTTTGTTTTGTCCAAGTAGAAGCGTAGCTGGCTGTGTATGTCCAAAGAGTGCAGAAGTCTCTCCCCTTTATTCTGGGGATTCGGATAAAAGGCTGGTAAATGAATGGTTTGGTTAAGAGCCACAATGGATACTACCTTTGGCATAAATGTTGGGTTTGTCCTTAGAGAAACAATGTCCGGATGAAAAATGATAAAAGGTTCCACTGCCATGAGAGTCTTCTTGCTGAAGTTATTGCTAGGAGCAGAGCAGTTTTCCACGATAAGAATTTTATCTCAGCTGTATTGGCTGGCTCAAAAGGAGGCAGTGTGAGCTTTTCCAAGACAAGCTGAGGTCCCATGTTGGTATAGTTGCTCTCCTAGGGGGTCTTATGTTTTTTGCCCCTCTGAGGTACTGTCTTAGCAGTGGATGAGAGAAAATAGGAGGTTCCGTATTGTAATGAGCTGAAATGGCAGAGGCATGGATCTTAATTGATGAGAAAGATAAGCCTTTGTCCAGCATCTCAGTTCGGTATTGTAAAATCTGAGGAATATTTGGAACATGCGGTTCAAGTCCTTGTGCCTGGTTCCAAGCACAGAATCTCTTCCATTTTTCTGCATAAGATTTCCTGGTGCTGGGCCTCCTGGCTCCCAAAATGACATCCATAACTGCATTAGAGAGAGGTGTGTTCTGAGCGGCTATATTATTCGCCATGCAGCCAGATTTAAGGTTCTGAGCTGGCTGTGCAGGATCTGATTGTTTTGTTGGGTAAGAAGATGAGGAATTTGAGGTAAAGTCCAGGCTGGCCCTTGAGACAGGCTCTTTAGGATTGGGTACCAGTGCTGGCGTGGCCAGTCTGGAGCAATCAATCATTTTTGGCTTCTCTTGTCTGACTTTTAGGAGTACCTTGGGGAGTAGAGGCAGTGGTGGATAGGCATAAACTGTTAGGGTTTTCCAACTGAATGATAAGAGCACCCACCTTCCATGCTTGTGAGTGATAAGACCTTGTGCAGAATCTCTGTAGTTGGCAGTTGTGAGGGGAGGCAAAAAGATCTATGTCTGGGCATCCCTATTTCTTTGTTATCAGGTTGAAGACTTGTGGATCTAGTTTCCACTAGTGAGGGTCCATGAGGTTTCTGCTTAGTTCATCTGCCAGAGTATTTTTCTTTCCTGGCAGGAATTGTGCCTGCAGATGTACCTGATAGGTCAGCGCTGTGCTCCACAAAGTCATGGCTTGCCTGCAGAAGGGGTAGGAATGTGTGCCCCCTTGCTTATGTACCACATGACTGTAGTATTGTCAGTCTTTAGTAATAGTTGTCCTGGATGTAGTAGATTCTTGATGGCTCTCAGGGCATTCTGTACAGCTAGCATCTCTGATTGATATGAAGATGCATTTGGTCTGTGGGCCACGTGCCCTGTATATATTTTCCCGCCATGTGTGCTCCCCAGGCATAATCCGATGCATCTGTTAGTGTCTGCCTGGTAGTGGGTAAAGTGAAAGGCTGTCCCTTCTTGTGGTGACAGGCCAGTGCCCACCATTGAAACTCTTGTTGCAGGCAGGGAATGAGAGTAATTATTGTTTCCAGGCTGTGGCAATGTTGAGTCCAAACACTTTTTAGATACCATTGTAGCTTCCTCATATGCAGTCTTGCATATGGAATTAGTAGGATGCCATGAAGCCCAAAGCCTGCAGAATTTTTCTTGCAGGTAGCTGGGTCTTTGTTGCCATCATTTGAAAGTAATGAGTCAGCTGCCTTTGTTTGTCTGGCGTGAGATAAGCCATCTGGGAAGTTGTATTCAAGCTTGCACCCAGGAATATCTCTTGAGAGGGCACTAGTTTTGATTTCTTTTTGTTTACTGTGCACCCTAGGCAAATTAGTAATCTTTCTACAAACGGCAGATGCTTTAGTGGAATGTCCTTGCTCTCTGCTTGAATAAGTTAGTCGTCCAAGTAGGGATATATTTGAATTCCTTTTTGTCTGCAAAATGCAATTACTGGTACCAGGCATTTTGTGAAGACCCTGGGCACAGTAGATAAGCCAAAGGGCAGTGCAGAGAATTGGTAATGCATTGAGCCAGCTATGAATCTGAGGTATCTTCTGCAAGATTGTCTGATTGGGACATGCAGGTATGCCTAGTTGAGGTCCAAAGTAACTAGTCAAGCCTTCTTGCCCAGCATGGGTAGAAGTTGCTGCAGTGTCAACATTTTGAATTTTGGAACGTCCAGGAAAGTATTTAGAGTAGACAGGTCCAGAATTGGTCTCCAAGCTTTGTCCTTTCTGGGTACCAAGAAAAGTCTTGAGTAAAATCCTTGCCCCTGCTCTTGATGTGGTACTTTTTGAATAGCCCTCATGTCCATGAGAGTAGAAATTTGTTTTTGTGCCTCTGCCCATTGATTGTGTGGCAGGTCTGGCATACCTTTTGGCCTTGGTAGGGTGTGAAAGTGGAACCTGTAACCCTGGGAAACAATATTCAGTACCCATTTGTCCTGGGTAATCATGTGCCGATGTTGTGAGAAAAGTGCTCGTTTCCCCCCTAAGGGTGCTGCCAAAAGGTAAGTGCTTGGCATTGGTAGAGGAAAGTCATTGAGACTGATTCCTATAATTTGTCTTCTCTGCCTTTGGGGGCTGAAGCACCCCATTGTTTAGGTCTGTATGAGCCCTGGGGCTGAGATCTGCCGCTCTGTGGCCTGTCTGACACTGGAAAGAACCAATTTTTTGAAGGCCAGTTCCTGCTAAATCTGGGTGGCTGAACCTGTAAGAAATCCTTTACTGTCTGCATTGATTTTGCTTTATCCTCCATTTTCTTTAACACCTCTTCTGCCTTAACACCAAACAGAGTATCATGCTGTAATGGAGCATCCAACAATTTTGCTTCAACATGATCAGGTAAACTTTGTTCTTTTAACCAAGCATGCCTTCGAATGACAGAACCTGTAACTGCGGCTCTGCAAGAAGCCTCTAATGAATCTAAACCACATTGCAAAGTATGCTTTCCCACTTGTTCAGCTGCATGCAATAAATCCTGCATTTCCTTATTTTCAGGACATTCTGAGCTTGTAAGCATTTTCTGTTTTAGCAAAGACATTAGGTATTGTTGAAATTTAAGCAAGTGAAACTGGCAGTTTAAAGCCCTTACAGCTAAAGTAGCAGAGGTGTAAACTTTTTTCCCCCATCTGTCCAGTGCTCTAGAATCCCTATCAGGGGGAACAGGGTTTTTTGCAGTGGAAAATAATAAAATTCTCAACCTGGAATCTTAGTTGTTTTTCATCTTATAAGCCTTTTTCAAGACTTTGGTTTGTTTTTCGTTGATTTATTTTTTGCAGTGGAAGCCCTGACCCCCCCTTTAGGACCCTGAGAAATTTTCTGGGTCAGCCACAGGGTTTTTATAAAGAAATTTATGAGAATCTGGGACCCTGTAGTACCTATCTGGCTTAACTGGTGCAGGGGGTAAATAATCAGGAGACAAACTGGATTCAGGAAATACATCAAACAATATCTAGTACAGGAGGAATAGCAAGGGCCCTGTGCTGAGGCAGTAAAAGAAAGTCTCTGAGCCTTTTCTTGGATTCTGAATAATCCTGGCTCTCCCAATGGAAATGCTCCCTCATGGTGTGCAGGGTTTCCCCAAAAGAGTAATCCTCAGGAGGAGAGGCTGAAGGGATAGATTCTTCAGCGTCAGAATCCTCAGAGAGGAAGAAAATATCCCTGTTCTGAAGAAGAATCAGAGGAAATAGAAACCTGGTCAGGGGAATCATAGTCAGTGTCTTGCCTAGGCCTTTTATCAGGAGGGGGTTGGGAACCCCTGATCAGAGTAATTAGGTCCTCGGCCATTTTAAGCATCTGTTTCTTTGGCATGGATGACTGTCCAGGAGAATGCTGTACTTGTTTCTTTGTCTTTAAAGGTGTTTTAGACTTTGCCTTGGCTGCTGAAGTGGTCTTGATAGTAAGCTGTGTAGGTCTGAAAACACCCTCAGAAGCCAATGCCTGCTCAGCGGTTCCAGACCCATCTGAGGGAATAGTTTCCATAGGCCCAATACCCTGAGGTTCCAGAGGCCTAGTTGTCTCCACATGGGAGTCTGAGGCGGCCTGTGGCTCTGAGGTAGCGGGTGTCAGGGGCTGCGAAAGCACCTCACTGAGAACCGGCGACTGGCCTAGAAGAGGCTTTGTCGGTTTTGGACCTCGGATGCCTGTCCTTTTTTGTCCTTGCACTTTTTATGAACTCCGGTCATCGGTTGTTCCCACGGCATTATATAGTTAAACCTTCAGCCAAAGTAATGTAAAGCAAAATCGAACAGACGCTTAATAGTGCGTTGGTTGAATCTAGCGCAAAACCGACAACTAGCAACATTGTGGTCAGGGCCTAGGCAAGGAATACAGTAAGAATGAAAATCCTTATGAGGTATTTGCTTCCCACAAGAAATACAATTGTTAACTTTTACTGACATCAGTCTGGAGCAAGAAAAAGTTTTCCCAACGGGGTACTTAGCTTTATTGAAGACTTCGGATCTGAAATTCAATTTCGAAAATCTCAGGAGTCGGCCCACCGGCACTTGCAAACTGCTTTTGCTTCGGGCACCACGCAGCAAGAAAGACTGAAGAAAATGGCGTCGGCTGCATCTTTTATACCCCTGGCGCACTGACGTCATGGAAGAAGCAACAGCAACCAACGCTGGACCAGGACGTTGGAATTCAGGCCGACTGCGGGTAGCCTGCCAGCAGGATAACCCAAGTGTAATGACTGCAAAAGTGAAACACGATGAACATTCAACTTTGCTTTGACCTTACGCAACGGGAGAAAGCGTTGAATTTGAATGATTACATTTTGTGCCCTTTCGGCGGGGAGACTAGCTATCATGTTCACTGTGTCTACCTCTGCGCCTATAAAAATCACAGATTGAGAAGGTAATAATGCAGATTTTTCCCAATTTATGGAGATCCCTAACTGAGCACAAAGCTGAATAGTGCCATCCCTGTTTTGGAAAAGTAGATGCCTGGTGGGGGCGGTCAGTAGCCAGTCCAAGTACGGAAACACCTGGAATCCCTGACGTCTCAGATGAGTTGTCACGACTGCCATGCATTTGGTGAACACCCTGAGGGCTGTGGTGAGACCAAAGGGCAGAGCACGAAACTGACAGTGACTGGCTCCCAGCCGGAAGCGTAGATTGCTCCTGGACGCCTTGTCCATTTTTATATGGTAGTAGGCATCCTGGAGATCTATTGAGCACATCCAACAGTTGTATCGACTGCAGTGTTACCATCTGAAACTTGTCCTTCCTTACGGATTCGTTTAATCTGCTGAGGTCCAATATTGGCCTCCAGTCTCCTGTTCATTTTGGGACTAAAAAGAACCTGGAGTAGGTTCCGGATCCTATCTGGTCTGCTGGGACAGATTGGATGACTCTAAGAGCAACTTGTTGATCTCCACAGTTAGCCTTGAACAAGATTTTAAACAATGTAAGCAAGAAAAAGATAACACTAAGCCAAAGCCAAGAGAAGCACAACCAAACTAGTCGATGTGGCAAATGAGATCTGGGGTTTGTACTGGTGCACTATGGGATACCAGCTAAGCCACAAGCCAACCAGAAGTGTTCGAGCTTATAAAAATCGGCCGAGTTGGAGCAGATCATCGGCTCCGAATCCATAAGTAAAAATGAAGGTGAGATTGGACTACACAACACTGAAGGATATGTGCTTTTACCTCATCAAGCAAGTCAACAGGCATAATGACTACAGTCCTGGATGATGCATCTATAGCATCACAGCCACATTTAATACCATGCTTCCTTACATTCAGAAGCAAACTTGGAAATTTCCTTTTAAATTTTGTCTGCCATCTCCTCCTGTTTTTGTCCTTAAATCATAATCTCAACTTGGTACCATGTGCGTGTCTGACAGTTGAAAGGCCTAAAAACCAGAGTTGATGCCATATAAACCTTCTTCCCAAAGTGGTCTAAAATTCTATCCTCCTAGTCACTGGGAAGCGTATTAAGGAATGCAACCAATTTAGACCCTTTCTCCAAACCAAGGGAAACCAAATGAGAGGGATCTGCAATGAGCTTTTTTGTAGATATTCTAGAGACTCCTCAGCCCTGTAAAACCAATAGTTTTCCGGGGCAAGGTTTGCCTGTCTGACTTTGCAGATGCTGCCAGAAAAGAATCTAGTAAAGCCTTAAACTGGAGGAACTACAACTGATTTGTAGTATCCAGATCCAACCCATAGTATTTCTGGGCAATGAGCCCCTCCACTGCCTTTCATTTGAAATGTTTCTTCATCCTGTAGAAGACATCACCCTATGGCACAAAGAAATGAAGTTGCAACTGTGACTTAGATGACACGTTTGATTAGTAACATGATTGTTGGATGAAGGATAGTGGCTTACACCAGCTCATTCTCATCTTGTGGTGGGGAATTATGGAAATTGTTGCAGCTCACCACTTGGGTGGTAACAGAGGGAGCACAAAGAGCTGCACCAGTGAGTACAAGTCAGGTAAACACGCACACTGCTTGTGGTGTACAAGGTCACCCAACTGACACCACCATGTGGGGCTCGAGAGTCTATGTGGAGGATAGGTCTCTCCTGACAGGATATGTGGCTGCCCTACTCCCTTCCAACAGACTCATCCATAGGGGTAATGAATGGGCTGATAAGGCTACCTGGGAACAAATGAATAGGCCACAGCGTTCTTAAATAGTGCATGGATGCCTAACCATCAGTTGCAATGAATGGTCTGAACTAATGAAGGCAGAGAAGCCATCATGCAAGCTCAAGACAAAAAAGGAAAATGGGGGGAGGGGGGGTCAAACATCCAAAATGAGGCAGGCGATATCAGAAAAAAGTACAGTTGTGTATACTTACCATAAATGTAGATGACTGCAACAGTGAATGGACTCAAACATTACATTGGTTTAGCTGCCTGCAGGTAGCCCTCAGCCGGCATGAATACCAGAGTCTTGGATTCCTGTATCGGATGCTGTCTCCTCTTCCATGACGTCAAGGGTATAACACATGCAGCTGACGCCATTACATCAGTTTTTCTTGCCCCAGATGCCGGGTGCCCCCCATAAAGGGAAGCAAGTATATGTTATGTTGCACCTCCAACAAAAAGCAAATACACCAGAAAGCTCAAATACACCACACAAAAAGGAAAGGTAGAGCCAAGAGAAGCTAGGGGGTTGGAGGGAGGGTAAAGTACAGTTTTGTACCTACCATAAATGTAGATGTTCGAGGATCCACATTGCTGCAGTCCTAACTATTGGGTAGTCCGCTGTCCAGTCGGCCCGAATACCAGAGTATGGCTGGACGTCGGTCAGGGCGCATTAGACTGACGTCAGTACGTCAGGGTACTAATGCGCATGACCGACGTCATATCCTCAGTCTTTTCTTGCCCCAGATGTCAGAAGACCCTAAAAAGACAAGGCCCAATATACCTGCACCAGAAATATGTACAATATATACAAAAATATATACAAAAAAATATATACAAAAATATCAGCATATAACCTCACCTACACAACCACCCCTAAACACAGAGGGGAAGGAGGGAGTAAATTGGACTGCAGCAATGTGGATCCTAACATCTACATTTATGGTAGGTACAAAACTGTACTATGTTCTTCATTCCACATTGCTGCAGTCCTAACTATTGGGTAGAATCCCAAAGCAGAGGTAAGGGAGGCTGGCAAATCATAAAGAAGCAGGAGCTGACAACATGCCTTGCAAAATAGCTGTGGCAAAACCAGCCCTAGACTTAGAGTAGAGAGGAAGGTGATAATGCTTAGAGAAAGTATGCACTGAACTCCAAGTAGCTGCCTCCAAAATATCCTTAGTTGCCACCCCCTTAGAAATGCTGTTGAAGTGGCAGTAGCCCTAGTGGAATGAGGCCTAATCCCAGCTGGAATCTCCTTGCCATGATGGGAATAACAAAATGCAATGCAAAACCCAATCCACCTAGAAATAGTTTGTTTTGACACAGGCTTGCCCTGAACTCAAAGCAAAAGAAACAAACAACTGCTGAGACTGCCTAAAATCCTTAGTCCTGCTTAAATAATAACGCAATTGCCTATGTACATCTAAAGTGTGCAAAATATTTTCCCTTTATTTTGGGGGTCTGCATAAAAAGTAGGCAAATGAATAGTTTGGTTTAAAGCCACACTAGAAACCACCTTAGGCATAAAGGAAGGATTAGTGTAATGATACCCTATCCTTATGGAAAATCAAAAGGGCTCTACTGCCATAAGGGCCTGCAACTCAGACACCCTTCTTGCAGAAGTAATAGCCAACAGAAAAGCAGTCTTCCATGACAAGTATTTCAATTCAGCAGTAGCCGCAGGCTCAAAGGTTGTAGAGTAAGTTTTTCCAACACAAAATTGAGATCCCAAGCAGGAGTAGGAGCTCTCATTACGGGGTCTTATATTCTTTGCCCTCTAAGAAACTGCTTGAACAAAGGATGAAAACAATGGTGGGTCACAATCATAGTGAGCTGAAATTGCTGCAGCATGAATCTTAATGGAAGAGAAGGACAAACCTTTGTCCAATAACTCAGTAAGATATTGAAGAGCCACATTCAAATTAGGCTCAGAAATCTCCAAATTCTTTGCTGTACTCCAAAATAAAAACCTCTTCCATTTTTCTGTACACTTTCCTTGTACTAGGTCTTCTAGCTTCCATAATCACATTTAAAACTTGTTGAGGAAGTTGAGACCTGCTGTGTTTCAACACAGAATATGCCAGGCTGTTAGATGAAGTGAGTGAAGCTTGACATTGAGCAGATGACCGTCCTTCTGAGATAACAGATGTGGAATCAAAGGTAAAGGCCATGGAGGCTTCCTTACCAGACTCCTTAGTAGTGGGTACCAGTGTTGCCGAGGCCAATCTGGAGCTATTAAAATCATCCTTGGCTTGTCTTGTCTGACCTTTAAGAGCACCTTTGGAAGAAGAGGCAGAGGTGGAAAGGCATACACATGAAGATTTTTCCAACTGAAAGAAAGAGCATCCACTTTCCAAGCTGTGTGATGAAACCCCTTTGTGCAAAACTTTGGCAGCTGGTGGTTTAGTGGAGAAGCGAACAGATCTATGTCTGGAGTTCCCCATGACACTGTCAATTTCTGAAATACATGAAGATCCAGTTTCCACTCGTGGGGATCCATGATTTGTCTGCTTAACACATCTGCTAAGGAGTTCTGTGCTCCGGCAGAAACCTTGCCTGAAGAGTTAGTTGCAAGCTGAGCAGTCTCCCATAAAATCATTGCTTGCCTGCATAGAGGATAAGAATGTGTTCCCCTTGTTTGTTGATGTACCACATGACAGTTGTGTTGTCTGTTAGAATCAACACCTGCCCTGGAAGAAGTAACTCCTTGAAAGCCATTAATGCAAACTGGACTGCTAACATCTCCTTCATGTTGATATGTAGATGCTGTAGTCTGACAGGCCACTTGTCTTGTATCCACTTTCCATTTAGATGAGCTCCCCAAGCAATGTCCGAGGCATCTGTCGTTAAAATCTGACTCGCCTCTGGCCGGGTCACAGAGAGTCCCTTGTTTAGGTGACATTCCTGAGCCCACCACAAAAATTCTTTTGAAGGCAAGGTATTATTTGAATGACAGTGTCCAAATCCTGGCAGTGCTGTGTCCATACATTTTGAGATACCATTGCAGCTTCCTCATATGCAGTTTGGCATTGGGAAGCACCAGAATACAAGATGCCATGAACCCTAATGCTTGAAGGACTGTCCTTGCAGTCAGCACGGACTGATGAGATAGTTGATGGAAGTAAAGGGATAGACTCTTTTGTTTGTCCGGGTTAAAAAGGCCATCTGGGCTGCTGTATTCAGTCTCACACCCAGAAAGCACATGTCTTGAGAGGGTACTAGACTGGACTTTATTTCGCTCACAGAATACCCTAGGCATCTTAGCACTGCTATAACATATTCCAGATGCTGTAGAAGGTCTTCCTTTCTTGAGCCAGAATCAGGCAGTCGTCCAAGTAAGGATAGATTTGAATTCCTTTTAGCCTGAAGTAAGCTATCACTGGAGCCAGAACCTTTGTGAATACTCTGGGCAGTAGATAAGCCAAAGGGCAATGCAGAGAACTGATAATGAGAATTTCCAGCTCGAAACGCAGATACTTCCTGCAACTTAGTCTTATAGGCACATGAAGGTAAGCTTCCTTGAGATCTAAAGTTACCATCCAGTGATCTTTGCCCAGCAGAGGTAAAAGCTGTTGTAACGTCAACATCTTGAACTTTGGAATGTCCAGATAAGTGTTGAGGATAGATAAATCCAAAATTGGTCTCCACGTGTTCCCCTTCTTTGGTACTAGGAACAGGCGAGAATAAAATCCTAGGCCCCTTTCTGATACAGGGACTGGCTGAATGGCCCCTATTTGGAGTAACAGAGAAATTTGCTTGTGAGCCTCTTTCTTTGTGGAGGAGGAACGTCTGGCATGCCTTTGAAAGGGGCAATGTATGGAAATAAAACCTGTAACCGTGGTGAATGATATCCAACACCCATCTGTCTTGAGTGATTAAATCCCAATTTTCTTTGAAAAGAGACAGTCTTCCTCCCAAAGGAGCTGCCAGACGAGAATCTACTGGCAGCTGAAAAGGCAGGTCATTGGGTCTGTTTACGAAAGGACTGACCCCTGCCCTCACCAGAAGTCTGAGCAGGTGAACTCCTGTCCTAGGCCTAAAAGAACCTTGAGCTCTGCCCGTACCACGCCTAGACCTACCCCTGGCCTGGGAATCATAAGCAGGATATGTCCGTCCCTTAGTAGGCCAATTTGTACTAAACTTGGTGGCTGCACCTGCAAAAATCTTTAACAGTTTGCATAGACTTAGCTTTGTCCTCCATTTTCTTTAAAACTGCTTCCACAGGCGAACCAAACAACACATCAGACTGTAAAGGAGCATCCAAAATCCTTGTCTTAACATGCTCAGCTAAATTCTGATCCCTCAACCAGGCATGCCTGCGAAGAACAGAACTAGTGGCAGCCACCCTCGAGGAGGCCTGTACAGCATCAAAACCACATTGCAAAGAATGCTTACCCACTTGTTCAGACACATGAACTAAATCCAGCAACTCTTTACACTCAATACCTTCCGCCAAAGCATCCACCTTAGATTTCAGTTGTGAAAGGAGATAATTTTGATATTTTAGCATGTGAAACTGACAATTCAACCCTCATGGCTAAAGTGGAAGAAGTATACACTTTCTTTCCCCATCTATCCAAAGCCCTTGCCTCTTTATCAGTGGGAACAGGGTTTTAACCACAGAGGCCTTAACACCTTTAGGTCCCTGAGAAACAGTTTCGGGTCTGCCCTAGGACTCTTAAAAGATACTTATGAGCTTCAGGCACCCTATAGTACCTATCAGGTTTAACAGGAGCAGGAGGCAAAGAATCAGGGTTCAGGGAAGCCTCTGCAAAACATCTTCCACCACATTCAACACAGGAGGTATAGCTAAGGGCCTATGCTGGGGTAAAACAAGAATTCCCTAAGCCTTTTCCTGGAATCAGAGTAATCCTGGCCTTCCCATTTAAAGTGCTCCCTCATGGAATGCAGAGTCTCTGAAAATGAGAAATCCTCAGGAGGAGAAGCTGTAGGAGTGGAATCATCCACATCAGAATCAGAATAAGGAGGATACTCCTGCAAATCTTCCGCAGAAGACTCAGAAGCCTCTGAACACTGTTCAAAACTATCAAACTCAGGTTCCACCCTAGGCCTCTTATCAGGAGGGGGCATAGAACCTCTAATCATAGTAATCAAATCTTCTGCCATTTTAAGCATATGTTTCTTAGGCACAGAACCTGAAGTGCTAGGAGAAGCCCCCACTGAAGCTAAACTTGGCCTACCTCTCAAAGAAGTTTTGGAAACAGAAGGAGAGGCTCTAACTCCCTTGGGAAGAGAGGGAAGAACAGTTACCTGAGAAGCCCCTCAGCCTGGCCTACCTCCTGAGAAGGCACATCCTGTAACAGTAAAGTCTCTGCCTGAGACTCCAAAGAAACTCCTGGCAAAACCTCTGGCTCCACTGAGCCTTCTAAAGAACCGACGTCCGGGACTGCCGGTTCATCAACCCTAGGCTTCGCTGTTTTGTCCTTGCGCTTCTTGATCGAAGGGCGTCGGAGCATCCGACGGCATTTAATAATTGCAACGCTTCCCAAACACTAACCTGGCACAGTCTAACCTTCTCTTAATAGTGCGTTTGTTAAACCTAGCACAAGAGCGGCATCCAACAACGCCGTGCTCAGGCCCTAAACAAGGTATACACAAGGTATGGTAATCCCTATGAGGTATCTGTTTCCCACAAGAAATACAGTTATTCACTTTTTCTGACATCCGGTTAAATACTGAGGCAAGAAAACCAAAATGTTCCCCAACGGGTACTTAGCCAACTCTGATTCGGTCTGAAACTCCGACTTCAGAAAATTTCAGAAAGCGAACCTGCATTCGCAAAACTGCTTCTGGATCGGAACATGCGGCAAAAGACTGAGGATATGACGTCGGTCATGCGCATTAGTACCCTGACGTACTGACGTCAGTCTAATGCGCCCTGACCGACGTCAGCCATATACTCTGGTATTCGGGCCGACTGGACAGCGGACTACCCAATAGTTAGGACTGCAGCAATGTGGAATGAAGAACATCCAGGACTGCAACAGTGAATACACTAGAACATCTACATTTATGTTAACTGTACACAACTGTACTATGTTTAGTGTTTCACTGTTGCAGTCATTACATTTTGGTTGATTCCCAAAGCTAAGGAAGAGAAGAGCAAGTTAGAGAACATTAGGACCAGCTATTAAGCCCTGCAAAAAGTACAGTTTTGTACCTACCATAAATGTAGATGTTCGAAGATCCACATTGCTGCAGTCCTTACACTTGGGTAGTCCGCTGTCCTCGGTCGGCCCGAATATAAAAGTATAAGGCTGATGTCGGTCAAGGCGCATTAGACTGACATCAGGACGTCAGGGTACAAATGCGCATGACCGACGTCATATCCTCAGTCTTTTCTTGCCCCAGATGTCAGAAGACCCTAAAAGAAAGGTCAAAACCAAAAGACAGCAAACAACCAACCAACCACCCTTGCACTAATAATATGTACCATATATACAATATACACAATATATACAACCCAACCCACACAACCTCTAACTACAGAGGGGAAGGAGGGAGTAAATGACTGCAGCAATGTGGATCTTCGAACATCTACATTTATGGTAGGTACAAAACTGTACTATGTTCTTCATCTCACATTGCTGCAGTCCTTACACTTGGGTAGAATCCCAAAGCAGAGGGGAGGATGGCAAAACTATAAAGAAGCAGGAGCTGCCAAAATGCCCTGTAAAATAGCAGTGGCAAAACCAGCCCTAGATTTAGAGTAAAGTGGAAGGTGATAATGCTTAGAGAAAGTATGCACTGAACTCCAAGTAGCTGCCTCCAAAATATCTTTAGTTGCCACCCCTTAAAAAGCTGTCAAGTGGCAGTAGCCCTAGTGGAATGAGGCCTAATCCCAGCTGGAATCTCCTTGCCATGATGGGAATAACAGAAAGCAATGCAAAACCCAATCCACTTAGAAATAGTTTGTTTTGACACAGGCTTGCCCTGAGAACTCAAAGCAAAAGAAACAAATAACTGCTGAGACTGCCTGAACCCTTTAGTTCTGCTCAAATAATATCGCAGCTGCCTGTGTACATCTAAAGTGTGCAAAATCTTTTCCCCTTTATTTTGGGGATTTGCATAAAAAGTAGGCAAATGAATAGTTTGGTTTAAAGCCACACTAGAAACCAGTTTAGGCATAAAGGAAGGATTAGTACGCAAAGATACCCTATCCTTATGGAAAATTAAGAAAGGCTCAACCGCCATAAGGGCCTGCAATTCAGAAACCCTTCTGGCAGAGGTAATGGCCAACAAAAAAGCAGTCTTCCATGATAAATATTTCAACTCAGTAGTAGCTGCAGGCTCAAAAGGTTGTAGAGTGAGTTTCTCCAACACAAAATTGAGATCCCAAGCAGGAGTAGGAGCTCTACGTGGGGGTCTTATATTCTTTGCCCCTCTAAGAAATTGCTTGAACAAAGGATGAGAAAACAATGGTGGGTCACAATCATAGGGAGCCGAAATTGCTGCAGCATGAACTTTAATAGAAGAGAAGGACAAACCTTTGTCCAGTAACTCAGTAAGATATTGAAGAGCCATACTTAAATTAGGCTCAGAAACATCAAAATCCTTTGCTGCACTCCAAAATAAAAATCTCTTCCATTTATCTGCGTACACTTTCCTTGTACTAGGCCTTCTAGCTTCCAAAATAACATTCAAAACTTGCTGTGGAAGTGGAGACCTTCTATGGTTCAAAACAGAATATGCCAGGCTGTTAGGTGAAGAGAGTGAAGCTTGACATTGAGTAAATGACTGTCCTCCTGAGACAATAGGTGTGGAATCAAGGCAAAGGCCATGGAGGCTCCTGCATCAGACTTCTCAGTAATGGGTACCAGTGCTGTCGAGGCCAATCTGGAGCTATTAAAATCATCCTTGGCTTGTCCTGTCTGACCTTTAGAAGTACCTTTGGGAGGAGAGGCAGAGGTGGAAAGGCATACACATGAAGATTGCTCCAATTGAAAGAAAGAGCATCCACTTTCCAAGCTGTGGGATGAAACCTTTTCGTGCAAAACTTTGGCAGCTGGTGGTTTAGTGGAGAAGCGAACAGATCTATGTCTGGAGTTCCCCATGACACTGTCAATTTCTGAAATACATGAGGATCCAATTTCCACTCGTGGGGATCCATAATTCTTCTGCTCAACACATCTGCTAAGGAGTTCTGTGCTCCCGGCAGAAAGCTTGCCTGAAGATTGAGCTGTAAACTGAGAGCAGTCTCCCACAAAATCATTGCTTGCCTGCATAGAGGATAAGAATGTGTTCCCCCTTGCTTGTTGATGTACCACATGACAGTTGTGTTGTCTGTTAGAATCAACACCTGCCCTGGAAGAAGTAAATCCTTGAAAGCTATTAATGCAAACTGGACTGCTAACATTTCCTTCAAGTTGATATGTAGATGTTGTAGTCTGGCAGGCCACTTGTCTTGTATCCACTTTCCATTTAGATGAGCTCCCCAAGCTTTGTCTGAGGCATCTGTCGTTAGAATCTGACTCGCCTCTGGCCGGGTCACAGAGAGTCCCTTGTTTAGGTGACATTCCTGAGCCCACCACAAAAATTCCTTTTGAATGCAAGGTATTATTTGAATGACAGTGTCCAGATCCTGGCAGTGCTGTGTCCATACGCTTTTGAGATACCATTGTAGCTTCCTCATATGCAGTTTGGCATTGGGAAGAACCAGAATACAAGATGCCATGAACCCCAAGGCTTGAAGGACTGTCCTTGCAGTCAGCCTGGACTGATGAGACAATTGATGGAAGTAAAGGGAAAGATTCTTTGTTTGTCCGGGGTCAAAAGGCCATCTGGGATGCTGTATTCAGTCTTACACCCAGAAAGCACATGTCCTGAGAGGGTACTAGACTGGACTTTATTTCGTTCACAGAATATCCCAGGCATCTTAGCACTGCTATCACATATTCCAAATGATGAAGAAGCTCGTCCCTTCCTTGAGCCAGAATCAGGCAATCGTCCAAATAAGGACAGATCTGTATTCCTTTTAGCCTGAAGAAAGCTACCACTGGAGCCAGAACTTTCGTGAACACTCTGGGCGCAGTAGATAAGCCAAAGGGCAATGCAGAGAACTGATAATGAGAAGTCCCAGCCCGAAAACGCAGATACTTTCTGCAACTTAGTCTGATAGGAACATGAAGGTAAGCCTCCTTGAGATCCAAAGTTACCATCCAATAATCTTTGCCCAGCAGAGGTAAAAGCTGTTGTAACGTCAACATTTTGAACTTGGGAATGTCCAGATAAGTGTTGAGGATAGATAAATCCAAAATTGGTCTCCACGTGTTCCCCTTCTTTGGTACTAGGAACAGGCGAGAATAAAATCCTAGGCCCACTTCTGGCATAGGGACCGGCTGTATGGCCCCTATTTGAAGTAACAGAGAAATCTGTTTGTGAGCCTCTGTTCTTTGCTGAGGAGGAACGTCTGGCATGCCTTTGAAAGGAGGCAAGGTATGGAAATAAAACCTGTAACCTTGGTGTATGATATCCAATACCCATCTGTCCTGGGTAATTAAACTCCAATTTTCCTTGAAAAGTGCCAACCTTCCTCCCAAAGGTGCTGCCAGACGAGAAGGCTCTGGCAGCTGAAAAGGTAGGTCATTGGGTCTGTTTACGAAGGACTGACCCCTGCCCTCACCCGAAGACTGTGCAGGTGAACTCCCTGTTCTAGGCCTGAAAGAGCCCTGAGCTCTGCCCCTACCACATCTAGATCTACCCCTAGACTGGGAATCATAAGAAGGATACGTCCACCCCTTGGTAGGCCAATTTCTACTAAACTTCGGAGGCTGAACCTGCAAAAAATCTTTAACAGTCTGCATAGACTTAGCCTTGTCTTCCATTTTCTTTAAGACTGCCTCAACAGGTGAACCAAACAACACATCAGATTGCAAAGGAGCATCTAAAATCCTTGTCTTAACATGGTCAGACAAATTCTGATCCCTCAGCCAGGCGTGCCTGCGAAGAACTGACCCAGTGGCAGCCACCCTAGACGAGGCCTGTACAGCATCAAAACCACATTGCAAAGAATGCTTACCCACCTGTTCAGAAACATGTACTAAATCTTGTAACTCTTTACACTCAATACCTTCCGCCAGAGCATCTACCTTAGACTTCAATTGAGAAAGTAGATAATTTTGGCATTTCAACATGTGAAACTGGCAATTCAAAGCCCTCATAGCTAGGGTGGAAGAAGTATAGACTTTCTTTTCCCATCTATCCAAAGCCCTGGCCTCTATCTGGAGGAACCGGATTTTTAACAACAGAAGCCTTAACACCCTTAGGCCCCTGACTAACAGTTTCTGGGTCCGCCCTAGGACTCTTAAAAAGATACTTATGAGCTTCAGGCACCCTGTAATACCTATCCGCTTAACAGGAGCAGAAGTCAAAGAATCAGGATTAAGAGAAGCCTCTGCAAACGCATCTTCCACAACATCCAGAACAGGAGGTATAGCCAAAGGCCTATGCTGGGGTAAAAACAAAAATTCTCTAAGCCTTTTCCTGGAATCAGAGAAGTCCTGACCTTCCCACTTAAAATGCTCCCTCATGGAATGAAGAGTCTCTGAAAAAGAAAAATCTTCAGGAGGAGAAGCAGAAGGAGTAGAATCATCCACATCAGAATCAGAATAAGGAGAATACTCCTGCAAGTCTTGAGCCCAAGACTCTGAAACATCCGAAGCCTGCTCAAAACTCCCCAACTCAGGTTCCACCCTAGGTCTCATCAGGAGGGGGCAAAGAACCTCTAATCAAAGTAATCAAATCTTCTGCCATTTTAAGCATATGCTTCTTGGGCACAGAACCTGAAGAACTAGGTGTGACACCAACTGAAGCTAAACCTGGCCTGCCTCTGGGAGAAGCCTTGGAAACAGAAGGAGAGGGCCTAACCACCCTAGGAAGGGAAGGGAGTACAGTAACCTGAGAAGCCCCTTCAGCCTGACCTGCCTCCTGAGAGGCCACATCCTGCAATAACAAAGTCTCCCCCTGGGACTCCAGAGAAACCTCCGCGGAACCACCGCTCCACCGACACCTCTAAAGAACCGGCGTCCGTGCGGACGGTTCTTCTTGCCTAGGCTTAGCTGCTTTGTCCTTGCGCTTCTTGAAGAAGCGGGCCGGAGCATCCGGCGGCATATTATAATTGCACCGCTTCCGAAGACTAACCTGGCACAATCTAACCTTCTCTTAATAGTGCTTATTGAATCTAGCACAAAAGCGACACCCCACAACGCCGTGCTCAGGCCCTAAACAAGGAATACACAAAGTATGATAATCTCTATGGTATCTGTTTCCCACAAGAAATACAGTTATTCACTTTTTCTGACATCCGGTAAACCACTGAGGCAAGAAAAACTAAAATATTCCCCAACGGGTACTTAGCCAACTTTGACTCGGTCTGAAACTCAGAATTCGAAAAATTTCAGAACGCCAACCGGCACTTGCAACGCTGCTTCTGCATCGGACCATGCGGCAAAAAAGACTGAGGATATGACGTCGGTCATGCACATTTGTACCCTGACGTCCTGATGTCAGTCTAATGCGCCTTGACCGACGTCAGCCTTATACTTTGATATTCGGGCCGACCGAGGACAGCGGACTACCCAAGTGTAAGGACTGCAGCAATGTGAGATGAAGAACATCTGCAGTGGCAAAATCAGCTCTGGATTTAGAAAAAATAGGCATGTGGTAATGCTTGGTGAAGGTATGTACAGAGCTCCAGGTAGCAGCTTCTAGGATGTCCCTGGTAGGGGGACTCCTCTGAGAAAGGCTGTAGAGGTAGATGCAGCCCGGGTAGAATGAGATCTAATCCCTTGTGGGGTAGGTTTTCCAAGGTGCTTATAGCAGAAATGGGCTATCCATTTAGAAATTGTTTGCTTTGAAATGGCCTTCCCCTCTGCCCCTGCAGCAAACGCAACTAGCAGCTGCTCAGATTTTCTGAGAGGCTTAGTCCTGTCCAAATAAAATCTAAGTTGTCTGTGCACGTCCAAAGAATGCAGTATTCTCTCTCCTTTGTTTTGTGAAATCGGGAAAAAAGTAGGCAAATGAATGGACTGATTTAGGGCCACACTAGACACCATCTTGGATATAAAGGAAGGATTGGTCCTGAGAGACCCTGTCCACATGGAAGATAATGAAGGGCTCCACTGCCATAAGGGCCTGTAATTCAGACACTCTTCTAGCTGAAGTGATAGCTAAAAGGAAGGCTGTTTTCCAAGAAAGGAACTTCAACTCTGCAGTTGCAGCTGGTTCAAATGGAGGGAGAGTGAGCTTTTCCAATGCAAAGTTAAGATCCCAGGCTGGAGTAGGGGCTCGCCTGGGGGGGGGGGGTCTTAAATTTTTAGCCCCTCTGAGGAATTGCTTTAACAGTGGGTGAGAGAAGAGGGGTGGTTCAGTATTATGTGCTGAAATGGCAGAGGCATGAATTTTGACAGACTAAAAGGATAGGCCCTTGTGGAGCATTTCTGTTAAGTACTGAAGGATATGTGGTAAGCTGGGCACTGTAGTACCCATCCCCTAAGCATGGCTCCAGGAACAGTATCTTTTCCACTTTTCAGCCTAGGATTTTCTAGTACTAGGTCTCCTAGCTTCCAGTACATCTCAGCAC
The DNA here is from genome assembly GCF_019279795.1 of Protopterus annectens. Lineage (NCBI taxonomy): Eukaryota > Metazoa > Chordata > Ceratodontiformes > Protopteridae > Protopterus > Protopterus annectens. The sequence continues at coordinate 1,499,928,058 of NC_056731.1, read as the reverse complement.
CTGCTTACTGAGGAATGCTAATGGAGAGCTCAAGGAATTAGCCAGGCTGCAAGGTTCAGAGTTTGGAGCGGAGGGTGCAGAATCTGGCCCGCCTGCTGGGACAGCAGAGAAGGTGTCTGAGGTAGGTGCCATGGATCCAGCAGAATCATACTGCACAAGAGGGGGTACCAGTGCAGGCGAGGCCAGACTGGTGCAATCAGTATTGTCCTTGGTTTGTCTGGTTTGATCTTTAGCAGGACCCTCGAGAGGAGAGACGGGGGGAGGCATAAACTGAGAGGCTTTCCTAGGTAAAGGACAAGGCATCCACTTTCCAAGCTTGAGTGTGGGAAGTCCTTGTGCAGAATTTGTCCAATTGGTAGTCCTGAGGGGAGGCAAACAGGTCTATCGCTGGAGTCCCCCATTTTTTCAAGAGGTTGAATATCTTTGGTTCCAGTTTCCACTTGTGTGGGTCCATGAGATTTCTGCTTAGGTCGCCTGCCAGAGAATTTAGCTTGCCTGGCAGGAATTGAGCTTGTAGGTGCACTTGGTAGCTGAGGGCCGTGTTCCACAGAGCCATGGCTAGTCTGCAGAGGGGATAACAGTGGGTTCCCCCCTGCTTGTTTATGTACCACAACTGTAGCGTCATCTGTCTTTACCAATAATTGTCCTGGAAGGATACAGTTTTTGAAGGCTATCAGGGAATTCTGTACAGCTAACATTTCTTTTTGGTTGATATGCAGGTGATTCTGACTCTGGTTCCATTTGCCCTGAATGCACCGCCCTGCCATATGAGCCCCCCATGCATAGTCTGACTCATCTGTAGTCAGGATTTGGGTGGCAGGGGGTAGATTGGAAAGGAGCCCCTTGTTGAGGTGGCAGGCCTCTGCCCACCAAAGGAACTCTGTCTTTACACAAGGAATGATGCAAATTGTCTCCAGGTCCTGAGAATGTTGACACCCACAGGCTTTTTCCATACCATAGTAGTTTCCTCATATGCAGTCTTGCATATGGAATTAGTAGGATGCAAGAGACCATGAGCCCCAGGGCTTGCAGGATTTTCCTTGCAGATAGCTGGGTCTTTGTGGCCAGAAGTCTGAAGTAAGCTGTCAAATAAGGTAAGCCATTTGGGAAGTTGTGTTCAAGCTTGCTCCCAGGAATACAATTTGTTGGCAGGGTACCAGATGAGATTTCTTTTTGTTTATGGTGTACCCCAGCGAGGTTAGAAGCTTCTTTACAAATACCAGACATTTTAATAGCATGTCCTGGCTTTCTGCCTGAATTAGACAACCGTCCAGGTATGGGTATATTTGAATGTTTCTCTGCCTGCAAAATGCAATGGCTGGAGCTAGACACTTTGCGAATACCCTGGGCGCAGTAGATAAGCCAAAGGGAAGTGCAGTGAACTGATAGAGCATGGAGCCTGCACTGAAGCATAGGTATTTCCTGCAAGATTCTCTTATTTGAATGTGCAGGTAAGCTTCCTTTAAGTCTAAGGTTGCCAACCAGGCATCTTTGCCTAGCATAGGAAGCAGCTGTTGAAGTGTTAGCATTTTGAACTTTGGGATTACCAAAAAGGTGTTTAGAATACAGTGGTCCAAGACAGGACGCCATGTACCATCTTTTCTGGGTACCAGGAAGAGTCTTGAGTAAAAATCATGTCCCCTTTCTTCTGCTGGGAAAGGCTGAATAGCAGATACTTAGAAGAGAGAGAGAATCTGCTGTTGAGCCTCTGCCCACTAATTTGAGGGTAGGTCTGGCCAGCCGATTGGGGTTGGTAAGGTGCAGAAGTGGAATTTGCATCCTTGGAAGATTATATTTAAAACTCATTTGTCCTGGGTAATGAGTTCCCAGTTTTTTGCATGCAGGGAAATCTTTTCCCCTAAGGGAGCAGGCAGTTGAGCAGGGCTTGGAAGGTTTAAGGTCAAGTCATTGTGACATTTTTCCATAGGGGGGTGTCTTGCTGCTTCCAGCTTTGGAAGTGGCAGCCCCCCACTGCTTAGATCTATGCGTGCCTTGAGACTGTAGCCTAGGTAGTCTGCTGTTCCTGGGTTTGAACTGAGAAGGCCTGGAAGAGACTGGAAAGGACCAACTCTTTGAAGGCCAATGCCTGCTAAATCTGGGAGGCTGTACTTGCAGGAAATCTTTAACAGTTTGCATAGATTTAGCATTTTTCTCCATCTTTTTAAGGACGACTTCTGCTTTGTTGCCAAACAGGCGGTCTTGGTTTAAGGGAGCATCGAGTAATTTAGCTTCAATATGATCTGGCAAGGTTTGCTCCTTAAGCCAAGCATGCCTTCCAAGTACAGACCCAGTGACAGCAGCCCTGCAAGATGCTTCTAAAGAATCAAAACCACATTGCAAAGTATGTTTACCAACTTATTCAGCAGAATGCTTTAATTCCTGTAATTCTTTATGTTCCGCACAGTCAGGAAAAAAATTCATTTTCTGTTTAAGTAGTCCCATAATATGCTGCGGATAATTTAACATGTGAAACTGGCAGTTTAAGGCCCTAATGGCCAAAGTAGCAGAAGTGTATACCTTCTTACCCCATCTGTCCAAGGCCCTGGAATCTCTATCAGAGGGGGGTAGGGTTTTTGGCAGGTGTAGCCTTAATTCCTTTAGGTCCTTGGGAAATGGTCTCTGGGTCCGCAGTAGGTTGCTTGAAGAGGAAATTGAGAGTCAGATACTCTGTAGTACCAGTCAGGTTTTCTGGGAGCTGGAGGTAAAGTGTCTGGGGCCAGGCTGGATTCCAAGAAGGCATCATCTACAATGTCCAGAACAGGAGGGATAGCTAAAGGCCTGTGTTGACGGAGGAGTAAGAATTCCCCAAGACTCTTTTTAGAGTCAAAGTAATCCTGGCTTTCCCAGTGGAAATGCTCCCTAAGAGTGTGCAAGGTTTCACCAAAAGAAAAATCTTCTGGAGAAGAAGCAGAGGGAATGGAATCCTCTGCATCAGAATCCTCATAGGTAGATAAGGGCAAATCCTGGTAATCAGAAGAAACAGAAATTTCAGAATCCTGATCAGAAGAATCAGAAGGAAAATCAGTTCTAGGTCTCAGAGGGGGAAGGCTGGCTTCCCCTAACTAAAGTAATAAGGTCTTCAGCCATACTTATTTGTTTTTTAGGCATATGGGCCTGACCATGCGGTTTGGACGTCTGTTTTCTAGGCGTGGGTCGAGTTTTAGGCCTTGAAGAAGATGGCATCTGTTTGAAATGCAAGTCTGTAAGCCTGAATACACCCTCAGCCGGTGCCTGCACAGCAGCTCCGGACCCATTCAAGGGAGAGACAGCCGCAGGTTTCATAGTCGAAGAAGCATCTCGCGGCATACCGGACTCCAAATGGGTCTCAGCAGAGGCCTGCGAATCTGAAGTGGCGGGTATCCGAGGCTGCAAAAGCACTTCACTGAGTACCGGCGAACTGGCGACTAGGTTTAGTGGAAGTGTCAGCAGTTTTGGACCTATGCGGTCTCTGTATTTATCTTTACGTTTTTTCGGAATATCGGTAGTCGGATAGCTTACCGACAACATTTCTGGATAGTTAAACCGAGAACCAAAATAATTTGCTGTAAAAACAGACAGACGACGAATAGTTCAGGGGTTGAATAAAGCACAAAACCAACAGCGAGGGAAGTCATGGTCTGGGCCTAGGCAAGGAATGCAGTATGAATGGAAATCTTTATGAGGTATTTGCTTTCCACAGGTAAGACAATTGTTAACTTTTACTGACATCAGTTTAAGAAGAAAAAGGATCACCAACGGGGTACTTAGCTTTTTTGAAGACTTCCGTTCTGAAACTCGCAAATGAAAATTTCAGGAGTCAGCCGACCGCCACTTGCAAACTACTTCAGGCACAGAGTGGCAAGAGATGTAATGGCATTGGCTGCATGTTTTATACCCCATGATTACCTGATGTCATGGAAGAGGAGACAGCATCCAAAACAGTAATCTAAGATTCTGGTATTCTGGCCGGCTGAGTGCTACCTGTAGGCAGATAACACAAATGTAATGATTGGAACAGTGAAACACGAAGAACATTGGAAAAAAAGGCCCCCTTGGAGTCTATCATAAATCAAGAGAAGACATCTAGAAAGGGAAGGCCAGATCCAGCTCTAAATCTGAAGCTCCTTTTAAACAGCAATAATTACAGGTGCTAATGGCTGGTCCAACTTAGGCTGCTACATCTGCTGTATCAAGTGCAGACTCAATTGTCTCTACTACTACAGACATACACTTCAAATGAAGCTACTTTCTACACCTTTTTTTTTAAATGATTCATGTATACATTATTTGCACCGTCCCTACTGCTACTCGCACAACTTCCTATCAAACAACTTTACTTCCACAACACAAATCCCAGACACCCAAACTCAATGCCACCCCATAGCTATAATAGCACAGCCCCTAGCTTGTACACCATCCACTCTCCTATTTAAATTCAAATTCTAAATTCCACATCATACCTTTAAGATATCATTCTTAAACCAGCTCCATCAACTCCACCAAAGTCATGACCTTGACTCAAAGTGATAAAACCCAACCCAATACAGGCCTTATAAACTTCCTTAACAATTCAACCCCAAGCCAAATAATTTCATCCAATGTTATCCCTTCTCCAAACCCATCAAATCTTTACCTGAAAGTAAACCTCTGAAGTATCTGCAACCAAACAAAAATACATGCATGGATGGCTTATCACTCCCCTGACATAGCTGCTGTAAAACAAATCTAGTTAAATGAAGAAATAAAATACAATTAAATTAGGTTACAACATCCTCAAGGCAGACAGGGGCATAAAAAAACTGGTGGGGTTGCAACACTCACCAGTGCTCAATTCCCATCTCCATTCAACAATGCAGAAATTGCCATCTCTATCGTCAAACTAAAGCCATAAACCCATGTGTTATCACAGTAACTTATATCCCTAAATTAACACTGCAGAAGCCCTCTTAATTGGGTATTTTGGAAAATTCCTCAAACAATATTTCTAGACGACTTCAACAATGACTGGCTAACCTACAATTCTGACTCTCCCAACAAATGCCATACACTTGTTTGATTTCAAACCCCTCACCACATCTACCCACTTTACCAAAATTAGTCAAGAGAGACAGTTTTAGACTAGATTCTTAACTCAGTCCCTAACAATATTACCTCCTCAGGCACTCTTCCAGATGCTTAGCAATTACCTTTTTATGTCTGCTATAAGAAATCACAACTGTGTTCAAAAGCATTATAAACAAGTTTGTAAACCAACTTCCTTCCACATAAATAAATTATACTTAAAAGCTTAACTGGAACACCTTAAAAGCATACTCATTCACCTCTGTGTTTGTCACAGAATTTCAGCACACATCTACACACTGATGGCCTTTTTCCCATGGCTCAATTAAAAATAATACTGCATTTCTAATCACTTATGCCAGCTTTTTAAAATGTTCACTATTTCAACATATTTTCCCTGACAACTGGAAGAAAGCTATCACATGTCCCATGCAGAAACTAACCAGGATCCTTGCTCCCTCACCTAGGCAAATTACTAGATAAAGCAACACATACAACTTGCTTACTTCCTTTAAAAATACAACACACTCATTCCACTGGTTTGAATTCATACAGCATAAAAAGTACAGTTGTGTAAAATGTTACCATAATACTAGATGTCCTTTTCACTGTTGCAGTATTCATCTCTGGGATCGCCTGCCACGAATAGCTCAACGTCCGGCCAATATAACAAAGCCTACAGCAGACATATGCTCCCCATGCAGGTGTAGGGCAAAAAGGTAACACACAAATGGTCCCAAACCAGAAATGAAGTGCCCCAGGAGAAAGTACAGTTTTGTATCTACCATAAATGTAGATGTTAGAGTGCTAATACAGCTGCAGTCATAACAGATGGGTTTTCCTGCAGTCAGGCGGGTGCTCGGTCGGCCGAATTCCAAAGTCTAGGTCCGGCATCGGTTGTCGTTGCTTCTTCCCTGACGTCAGTGCGACAGGGGTATAAAAGAACTAGCCGACGCCATTTTCTTCAGTTTTTCTTGCCCCAGATGTCAGGTGCCCCCAGAAGGAAGGCAAAACATAAATTTATGTAATAAAGCAAATGCAATATAAATCAAAAAACAGTAGTTGCAAGCAAATACACCATAAAAGAATACCCCAATGAGGTTGTATGAGGTGGTGTTAGCCATTAGGCCTGTCCCAAGACGGGAAGGAGGGAGGGAAACCTGGACTGCAGCTGTATTAGCACTCGAACATCTACATTTATAGTAGGTACAAAACTGTACTATGTTCATCGTGCATACAGCTGCAGTCATAACAGATGGGTAGAATCCAAAAGCTAATAAAGGGGTGGTAGGCACTACGTGGAGCCAGGATGCCCTGCAAGACTGCAGTGGCAAAGTCCGCTCTAGTTTTGGAGTATAATGGTAGGTGATAGTGCTTGGAGAAAGTATGTACAGAACTCCAAGTGGCTGCTTCCAAAATATCTTTGGTAGGAACCCCCCTGAGGAAAGCTGCAGAGGTAGCTGTGGCCCTTGTGGAGTGAGATCTGATGCCTGTAGGTACAGTTTTACCATGAAAAGAGTAACAAAAGCGTATGCAGTGGGCTATCCATTTTGAGATTGTCTGTTTGGAAATAGGCTTCCCTTGAGCACCTGTAGCATAGGACACAGAGTTGCTCTGATTTTCTGAAAGTCTTTGTTCTGTCCAAATAATAACTGAGCGGTCTGTGAATTTCCAAGGAATGTAGTAGCCTCTCCCCTTTGTTTTATGGATTAGGGTAAAAGGTAGGTAAGTGGATAGCCTGATTCAAAGCTACCCTGGGTACTACCTTTGGCATAAATGAAGGATTGGTTCATAAGGAAACTCTGTCCTGCTGGAAAATGATGTAAGGCTGCACAGCCATGAGGGCTTGTAGTTCCGAAACCCTGCGTGCTCAGGTGATAGCTAGAAGGAAGGCTGTTTTCCATGACAAATATTGCAGATCTGTTGAAGCAGCTGGCTCAAAAGGAGGCAGGGTTAGATTTTCTAGAATGAAATTGAGGTCCCAAGCAGGTACTGGTTGCTTCCTTGGGGGGTTTATATTCTTAGCCCCTCTGAGGAACTGTCTTAAGAGAGGGTGAGAGAATAAAGGAGGATCAGTGTTGTACTCTGCAGAAATGGCTGAGGCATGGATTTTGATGGAGGAGAATGAAAGTCCACTGCTTAGCAGCTCGGCTAGGTACTGTAGTATTTGAGGTAAATTCAGTATTCCAGGATTCTGACCCTTTTTCTGATTCCAGGCACAAAACTGTTTCCATTTTGCGGAGTAGGCTTTTCTAGTAGAAGGCCTTCTGGCCTTCAAAATGACATCCTGCACCTCCTTGGAGAGTAGGGTCTGCTGTGAATTTAAGGAATCCTCCATGCGGATAGATTGAGTGTTTTCAGCTGACTGTGAAGAGTTTTGAAGTTGTGCTGAGTCAGTAGAAGAGGCATTAGAGGCAGGATCCATGGTGGGGAATGCATCAGGCTCCTCAGGAGTGGGTACCAGTGTTGTCTTGGCCAGTCTGGAGCAATGAGAATCATCTTTGGTCTGTCTGCTCTGGCTTTTAATAGAACTTTGGCCAGCAGTGGAAGAGGTGGAAAGGCATAAACCGTCATTGTTGTCCAACTGAAAGAGAGTGTGTCCACTTTCCAGGCCTGTGGATGAAAGGTCCTTGAGCAGAATTTTGTCAATTGGTAATTTCTGTGGGTGGCAAAGAGATCTATGTCTGGCCTTCCCCATGCTTGAATTATCATTGTAAAAACTTGAGGATGCAACTTCCATTCGTGTGGATCTGTCATATTTCTGCTCAGGTTGTCTGCCAGTGTGTTTTCCTTCCCTGGCAGGAATTGTGCTTGAAGTTGGATTTGCAATTCCAGAGCCGTGTTCCAAAGGGACATGGCTAGTCTGCACAGGGGGTATGAATGAGTTCCTCCCTGCTTGTTTATGTACCACATCACTGTGGTGTTGTCTGTTCTTATCAATAGCTGGCCTGGATGCAGTAGGTCTTTGAAAGCCATAATAGCATTTATTACTGCTAGAATTTCCTTTTGATTGATGTGTAGGTGCTTTTCTTTTTGTGACCATTTGCCCTGAATGCACCGATCTGTCATGTGCGCCCCCCAGGCGGAGTCCGAGGAGTCTGTTGTGATGACTGGATTTGCTTGAGGCTTGCAGAATGGGAGACCTATGTTTCTTTGGCATGCTTGAGCCCACCACAGAAATTCCTTTTGAAGACATGGAATCAGTGGTATGATTGTTTCCAAACTGTGGCTGTGTTGAGACCATAAGTTTTTAGGTACCATTGAAGTTTCCTCATATGCAGCTTTGCACATGGGATTAGCAGGATGCAAGATGCCATGAATCCCAGAGCCTGCAGGATTTTCCTTGCAGTCAGCCTGGTGAAGGTTGCCAGTTTTCTGAAGTATTGAGTTAATTGCCCTTGTTTCTCTGGCGTGAGGTAGGCCATCTGGGTGTTTGTATCCAAGCTGGCACCCAGGAAAATTATTGTTTGAGAGGGTATTAGTCTTGACTTCTTTTTGTTGACTGTGTATCCCAGAGATTTCAACAACATTATTACAAACGCCAGGTGTTTCAGGAAGTGTGTGTTTGCTGTCCGCTTGGATCAGGCAGTCGTACCTACCATAAATGTAGATGTTCGAGTGCTAATACAGCTGCAGTAATTACAGATGGGTTCTCTGCCGTCAGGCGGGTCCTCGTTCGGCCGAATTCCAAAGTCTAGGTCCGGCGTCGGTTGTTGTCGTTTTCTTTCCTGACGTCAGTGCGACAGGGGTATACAAGACACAGCCGATGCCATTTTCTTCAGTCTTTCTTGCCCCAGATGTCAGGTGCCCCCAGAAGGAAGGCAATACATAAATAATATATATATATATATAATCATGCAATGCAATATAATCCAAATATCAGTAGTTGCAAGCAAATACACCATAGAAGGATAACCCAATCAGGTTGTATGAGGAGGTGTTAGCCACTAGGCCTTTACCAAGAGGGGAAGGAGTGAGGGAAACCTGTACTGCACCTGTATTAGCACTCGAACATCTACATTTATGGTAGGTACAAAACTGTACTATGCTCATCGTGCATACAGCTGCAGTAATTACAGATGGGTAGAATCCCAAAGCTACGCACAGGGTGGTAGGCACTAGGTGGAACTGGGAAGAGCCAGAATGCCCTGCAACACAGCAGTGGCAAAGCCTGCTCTAGTTTTGGAGTATAAAGGCAGGTGGTAGTGTTTTGTGAAGGTATGCACAGAACTCCAAGTGGCTGCCTCCAAAATATCTTTGGTAGGGACTCCTCTGAGGAAGGCTGTAGAGGTAGCTGTGGCCCTTGTGGAGTGGGATCTGATGCCTGTAGGAACAGATTTGCCATGAAAGGAGTAACAAAACCATATGCAGTGGCCTATCCATTTTGAAATTGTCTGTTTGGAAATTGGCTTCCCTTGAGTTCCTGCAGCATAGGACACAAAGAGTTGTTCTGATTTCCTGAAAGGCTTTGTTCTGTCCAAATAGTAACGTAGCTGTCTATGGATGTCTAAGGAATGTAGCAGCCTTTCCCCTTTGTTTTGAGGATTGGGGTAAAAGGTAGGTAAGTGTATGGCCTGATTTAAAGCTACCCTGGATACTACCTTAGGCATGACTGACGGGTTGGTTCGTAGGGAAACCCTGTCCTGATGGAAGATGAGAAAGGGCTGCACAGCCATGAGGGCTTGTAGTTCCGAAACCCTACGAGCTGAGGTAATGGCCAGAAGGAAAGCTGTTTTCCAGGACAAATATTGCAAATCTGTTGAGACAGCTGGTTCAAAGGGAGGTAAAGTTAATTTTTCTAGAATGTAATTAAGATCCCAGGCTGGTATTGGTTGTTTGAAATGTGCTTTGAAGCAATTTGTTGAGCTACTTCATAAAGGGTTGAGATTAGGATATTTTTCAAAAGATGACATAATGAAGAAATTTAAGGTTAATAATCATGAGATAGCTTTGTTTTATTGTTTACCAAAGGTACACAAAAATGTGAATTGTCCTCCGGGACGCCCCATTGTATCAGCATGCAAATATTTTTTACACAATATGGGGATTTTTTTGCACAGTTTTTTGTATCCTTATGTGAAGAAACAGACATCATACATTAGAGATAGTTTTGAATTTTTGAACAAGATAACTCTAATAAAATGGACTGAGGGTATGTTTTGGTTTACAGCCGATGTGAAAAGTTTATATACAAGCATAAAACATGAGCATGGCTTGCAAGCTTTAAGAAAAACCTTAGGTGACAGCCCTCAGTCATTTTACATTATAGACTTAGTGGAATTTTGTCTCAAGAATAATTATTTTTATTTTGATGGTCAGTTATTTCACCAACTAAAAGGCACAGCCATGGGGGCAAGTTTTGCCCCGATGTATGCTAATATTTTGATGAATTGCTTTGAGCTTGATTTTTTGTATCATTTGGAATTTTATAAGAAACATGTAATAAGTTATTATCGATATATTGATGATTTAATTTTTATTTGTAGGGGTGGTATAGGTGAGTTAGAAGTTTTTAAAAAAGATTTACAGAAAAATCAATTTGGATTGGAATTTGATGATTTTCAAATGGGTAGTAAAGTTAATTTTTTGGATCTGACTTTAGAGGGGAGGAGTAATGGTAAAATAGTTACAAGAATTTATAGGAAATTTGAAAATTTACATTTTTTAGATGGATTAAGTCACCATCCTTCTCATCTTATGAAATCTTTACCGTATGGAGAATTCATTAGAATTATGAGGTTGTGCAATAATGGTAATGAATTGGAAATAGAATTACAAAAAACTGTTGATTTATTTATAAGAAGAAATTATAATGAAAAAGAGGTTATGTTATCTTTACAAAGAGCTAAGAATGAAGGATCTCAGACAAATAAAAATAAAAAAAGCAGGACAAAGAAAGGAGAAAAGACAAATGTTTTGATAAACAGATGTTTTTTGTTTTGTCATACGATTTAATGACAGAAGTTAAAAAAGCAGTACAAAAATATTGGCCTTTTTTATTTAAATATAGAGATTTAGTAGAAATTATTCCAACAAGTATTATATTTTCTTATAAAAGAGGGAGAAATCTTAAGGACATGTTGGTACATGCTATGTACTCTAATCCAAATGTTAACTTACCAAAAGAGATAACTTTAATGGGAACATTTGAGTGTAGGAAGTGCATTTCGTGTAAATATGTAAGTAAAACATTTGAATGTATTAATGGTAAGGTTTTTAGACCTTGTGGCACTTTTTCTTGTAATTCAGTAGCAATAGTTTATGCTATAAAGTGTCCATGTGGACTGTTTTATATAGGGGAAAGTAAAAGGGCCTTCAAGGTCCGACTTCAGGAACATGTAAGAGATATAAAAAATAAGAAGTTAGAAAGCCCTTTAGCAGTACACTTTAAAGACTATCATAACAGTTTACCTGAGGGTTTATTGGCTACAGTTTTGGAACAGATAATAATTAATAATGTTGATAGTAACTTAGTTAAACAAAAGCTGCTATATAAGGAAACAGTTTTTATATTGAAGTATAATACACTGACACCTACTGGCATTAATGTAGAATGCAATTGGAGAGTATTTTTATGAATGAAATACATTGTAAATTGATTGATTGTTTGATTGTGAAATTGTTTTATTGGCTTTTGTAATTAAGGTTATTGTATGGTATAAATAATTTGAAAGTGTTTGGAATATTCATTCTCCTAGAAGGCGTGAGCCGAGGCGCTAGAGAAGGGAATAAAACTGTGTTGGATCTTTCTACTTAGTCGTATTGCTTCTTCTACTCCTTTTTTTTTGTTTTTGTTGCATATATAATATGGTATTGGTTGTTTCCTTGGAGGTCTTGTATTCTTAGCCCCTCTGAGGAACTGTCTTAAGAGTGGGTGAGAGAATAAGGGTGGATCAGTGTTGTATTCTGCAGAAATGGCTGAGGCATGAATTTTGATGGAGGAAAATGAAAGTCCACTGTTCAACAGCTCAGCTAGATACTGTAATATCTGAGGCAAATCCAGTTTTCTAGGTTCCTGGCCTTTTTTCTCATTCCAAGCGCAAAACCGTTTCCATTTTGCGGAGTAAGCCTTTCTAGCAGATGGCCTTCTGGCCTCCAAAATGACATCCTGCACCTCTTTGGAGAGCAGGGTCTGTTGTGGTGTTAAGGAATTTTCCATGCAGTCAGATTGAGTGTTTTCAGCTGACTGTGAACAGTTTTCTAGCTGTGCTGAGTCAGTAGAAAAGGCATTAGAGGTAGGGTCCAAGGAGGAGTATGTGTTAGGCTCCTCAGGAGTGGGTACCAGTGTTGTCTTGGCCAGTCTGGAGCAATCAGTATCATCTTCGGTCTGTCTGCTCTTGCTTTCAAGAGCACATTGGGCAGAAGAGGCAAAGGAGGGAAGGCGTAAACTGTCCGTGCTGCCCAACTGAAAGGGCGTCCACTCTCCAGGCCTTTGGAAGGAAGGTCCTTGAGCAGAACTTTGTCAATTGATGATTCCTGTGGGAGGCAAAGAGATCTATGTCTGGCCTTCCCCACGCTTGGATTATCTTTGTAAACACTTGAGGATGTAACTTCCATTCGTGTGAGTGTCATATTTCTGCTTAGATTGTCTGCCAGCGTGTCTTCCAATCCTGGCAGGTACTGTGCTTGAAGTTCGATTTGCCATTCCAGAGCCAAGTTCCAAAGTGACATGGCTAGCCTGCACAGGGGGTATGAATGTGTTCCTCCTTGTTTGTTTATGTACCACATTACTGTGGTGTTGTCTGTTCTTATCAATAATTGCCCTGGATGCAGGTCCTTGAAAGCTGTAATTGCATTTATCACTGCTAGCATTTCCTTTTGATTGATGTGAAGGTGCTTTTCCTTTTGGGACCATTTGCCCTGAATGCACCTGTCTGTCATGTGTGCCCCCCAGGCGTAGTCTGAGGCGTCTGTTGTGATGACTTGATTTGCTAGAGACTTGCAGAATGGTAGACCTGTGTTTGTTTGGCATGCTTGGGCCCACCATAGAAATTCCTCTTGCAAGCATGGGATTATTGGTATTACGGTTTCCAAACTGTGGCTGCGTTGAGACCATAGGCTTTTTAGGTACCATTGAAGTTTCCTCATATGCAACTTTGCACATGGGATTAGAAAAATGCAAGATGCCATGAAGCCCAGAGCCTGCAGGATTTTCCTTGCAGTAAGCCTGGTACAATTTGCTAGTATTTTGAAGTACTGAGTTAGTTGCCCCTGTTTTTCTGGCGTAAGATAGGCCATCTGGGTGTTTGTGTCCAAGTTGGCACCCAGGAAAGTTATTTTCTGAGATGGTGTTAGCCTGGATTTCTCTTTGTTGACTGTGTATCCCAGAGAATTCAATAACCGTGTTACATAAGCCAGATGTTCCAGAAGTATGTTTGCTGTCCGCTTGGATCAGGCAATCGTCCAAATAAGGGTAAATTTGTATCCCTTGAAGTCTGCAGTAGGCAATTACTGATGCCAGGCATTTCGTGAATACTCTGGGCGCAGTAGATAAGCCAAAGGGCAATGCAGAGAATTGATAGTGGATTGAACCTGCAAGAAATCTGAGGCATCTTCTGCAGCTTTGTCTGACTGGGACATGCAGGTATGCCTCCTTGAGGTCCAATGTTACCAGCCAAAACTCCTTGCCCAGCATGGGAAGAAGCTGCTGTAAGGTGAGCATCTTGAATTTTGGTACGAGTAGAAATGTGTTTAGGATGTATAAGTCCAAAATGGGTCTCCAGTCGGTTCCTTTCCTTGGTACCAGGAATAGTCTGGAATAAAAACCCTGACCTTGTTCGTGAGTAGGTACCTCTTGAATAGCTTTCATGTCCATGAGCTTTGAAATTTGTATTTGAGCCTCTGCCCTTTGATTGTGTGGCAGGTTCGGCATGCCTCTCATTTTTGAAAGAGTGTGAAAATGAAATCTGTAGCCTCTGTTTATAATGTCCAGGATCCATTTGTCTGTTGTGATATGCCAATTTCTTGTAAATAATGCCAGCTTTCCTCCCAAGGGTGCTGCCAGCTGAGACTTGCTTGGCATGAAAAGGGGAAGTCATTGGGTTTGTTTCCTGTATTGTTGTGCACGGTCTTCGCCACCTCTTGGTGCTGGAGTTTGCCATTGTCTGCCTCTATATGATCCTTGAGATTGTCCTCTGCCCCTTGTGCGCCTGTATCTACCTCTTTGGGGCTTGTCCGTGGCTGGAAAGGACCAGTTTTTTGAAGGCCAATTTCTGCTGAAACGTGGTGGTTGAATCTGTAGAAAAGCTTTGACAGTTTGCATAGATTTAGCTTTTTCTTCCATTTTCCGTAGTATCTCCTCAGCATTAGTACCAAATAATACATCCTTTGGTAAAGGAGCATCTAGTAGTTTAGCTTTAACATGATCAGGCAAGGTTTGTTCCCTAAGCCAGGCATGCCTACGAATGACTGATCCTGTAACCGCAGCTCTACTTGAGGCCTCTAGAGCATCATAGCCACATTGTAAGGTGTACTTACCCACTTTTTCTGCACTATGCATCATATCCTGCAACTCCTTCAAATCTGGTTGTTCAGGTTGTGACATTTTATTCCTTAATTATGATAACAGAAACTGCTGATATTTAAGCATATGGAACTGACAATTTAAGGCCCTCATGGCTAGGGTGGCCGAGGTATATACCTTTTTTCCCCACCTTTCTAAGGATCTAGACTCTCTTTCGGAAGGTAGTGGATTCTTAGCAGTAGAGGCCTTCATTCCCTTGGGGCCTTGAGATATGGTTTCAGGGTCAGCATTATGGCTTTTGCAAAGAAATTGGTGAGAGTTAGGAACTCTGTAGTACCCATCAGGCTTGACTGGGGCAGGAGGCAGGGAATCTGGATTAAGGCAAGCCTCCGAATAAACATAATCAAGTATGTCCAAGACAGGAGGTATCGCCAGAGGTCTGTGCTGAGGTAGCAAAAGAAATTCCCTAAGTCTTTTCTTGGAATCCGAAAAATCTTGGCCTTCCCAATGGAAGTGTTCCCTCAAGGTATGCAAGGTTTCCCCAAAAGAAAAATCCTCTGGGGGAGAAACAGAAGGAATTGACTGCTCTGCATCAGAATCTTCAAAAGGGGAGTACGAGTGTTCCTCTTCATCAGAATGTTCTGAAATAATGGAGCCCTGGTCAGAAGAGGGAGAATCTTCCTCCACTCTGGGTCTCTTGTCCGGAGGGGGTTGGGAACCCCTGATAAGAGTAATTAAATCCTCAGCCATTTTTAGCATCTGCATTTTAGGCATGGGGCCTGGAGATGGGCCTTGTGCAACAGGCCTCTTGGGATGCAAGGCTGATTTGGACTTAGTAAAGGCCTTAATGGAAAAGGAAGATGAGGGTCTAAAGACACCATGGGTGGAAGTGGACCTGTCCACATTAGGAGGCTCAACACTCACAGTGGCTTTGGTAGCTGTAGTCTGGGTATGGGCCGAGGCACCTGCGGTCTCGGTTACAGAAGACACCGCCAGAGAAGTGTCGTCGGTAGTCAGGGGCTGCGTAGGCGCCTCGCTGAGAACAGGACCATGTGTAGCCGGTTTTGGTGTGGTGTCGGTGGAGACCGCGGACCTCGCGTGTCGGTCTTTGTCCTTGCGTTTTTTGGACAAAACGGTAGTCGGAGTCTCCAATGACATTTTATAATCAAAAGCTTTACCAAAAAAGTGTTGGGCGAACTCCGCCCGACGCTTAATAGTGCGTTTATTGAAAGTAGCGCAAAAGCGACAGCCCGAGACGTCGTTGTCTGGGCCTAAACAAGGTATGCAGAGGGAATGGAAATCCTTATGCAGTATTTGCTTCCCACAAGAAATACAATTGTTAACTTTGTCTGACATCGGTCTGAGGCAAGAAAAGTTTCCCCAACGGGGTACTTAGCTTTAAAGAAGACTTCGGTTTCCAAATTTTTGTAATTTCAGGAGCTGGCCGACCGGCACTTGCGAGCTGCTTCTGCTTTGGGCACCGCGCGGCAAAAAAGACTGAAGAAAATGGCGTCGGCTGTGTCTTGTATACCCCTGTCGCACTGATGTCAGGAAAGAAAGCGGCAACAACGGACGCCGGACCTAGACTTTGGAATTCGTCCGACCGAGGACCCGCCTGACGGCAGAGAACCCATCTGTAATTACTGCAGCTGTATGCACGATGAACATCTGTACCATGTTCTTCATGTTTCACTGTTGCAGTCATCACCTGTGGGAGAATTCCCAAAGCTGAGGAGATGGGTGGTAGGATTAGTAAGAGAATTTGGCATGGGTCAGCATCCCTTGCAGAACTGCAGAGGCAAACCCTTCCCTAACCTTAGAAAACAGAGGTAGGTGGTAATGCTTGGTAAAGGTTCATAGGTAGGTACTAGGGCCTATATAACCCTAGCCAAGGGTACTTTGGCTTTCGCCAGCCAAGAAAAATTATTTTCCTGTGCCACTTGAGCAGAGCCACAGAAGTGATCCCCGGGGTGAATTTCCTATCTCCCATACAATCAAGATTTTTCTTGAAGAGTGCTAATGAGGAGCTTTGTTTGATATAGATAGGTAGTTTGTTCCAGAGTATGGGAAGTCTCTGGGACAGAAATCTATCCCTCCAGCATGTTCTGCTTATTGTGGTGACAAGGTTTAGGTCCCTAGAGCATGTAGCTTGAAGGGATTGGGATTTCTTTAAGTGGAGCATGTCTTAAAGCTCTGGGTTTGACATAGCTTTGTGTGTTGGGCAGAGATTGCCTCTGAGTAGGCGATATGCGACGGAGTAAAGCTGCAGTTTTTTTAGATGGTCTATGTAGGGCATCTGAGGCCGGTAATCCTCTTTGCGAAGTATTTCTGTGGCCTTTCTAGTTGTTGTAGATGTCTTGTGAGGTACATACCAAAGGGGTCATTGTACTCTATAACAGGTCTAATGAGTGACGAGTAGAGGGGAACAATGACCTCTTTTTCCTGGATGAGAAACCTTTTGTGATGAGGTGTACCACGTAGAAGGATTTCCTGACTACTGTGGCGATGTGATAATCAAAGGAGAGACTACTGTCCACCTGTGTCCCAAGGTCTCATCACACTTTCGGTGTCAAGTAGACTACCGCCTATGTGGTAGTTCATGGGTATAGAGTTTTTACCACAAGGGATGACCATGCACTTTTTGGCATTGAGCTTGAGGCCATGGCTTTGACACCAGGCATTTGTCTCAGCGAGGCCCTTTTGTAGGATGTCCACATCTTTTGGACTTTTGATTATGGCTCCTAGTTTGCAGTCATCTGCAAACTTTGTTACCCAAAGACCTTCTGCGTTTGGTATCTACTTCTCTGAAGTACAGGCCAACAGGGGAGGACATAGGACTGAACCCTGTGGTACTCCACTTGTCACTGGTCTGAAGTTGGATTTGGAGTCTGCTACTTTCACAGTGTGGGTTCTGTCAGTGAGCCAGTTGGCAACCCATCTTGTGACATAGGGATTTATACCTAGTTTAGTGAGTTTATCTATAATTCCAGAGTGGGGAATGGTGTCGAAAGCCTTGGCGAGCTCTAGATAGGCTGTGTGAACCACCTTACCCTCATCTATGGCTTTGGTGACCGCTTCAAAGAAGTCTATCAGGTTTAGGAGACATGATCTGCCTTTGACAAACCCGAACTGGGTGGGGTCCCTTTTGACATTACCAATGTCATTGTTTATAAGTTCCATGATGATACGTTACATAGCCTTGCAGACCAGGCTTGTTAGGCAAATGGGTGGTAGTTTCCAGGGTCTGTGGTGGCTCCCCCTTTGTGGAGTGGGATAACTGTCGCTGTGCGCCACTCAGTGGGTGCATAGCCTGAGGTGAGGCTATGATTGAACATGGTACTTGGGTGGGGTGCCAGTTCGTTCTGTAGTTCATGTAGAACACAGCCTGGGATGTTGTCGGGTCCCATGGATGCTGTGTTCTTGGCTTTGGATAGTGTTTTTTTTTTTATCTGTGCAGCCGTGATTACAGGAACTTTGCATTCTTCTGGTATAGAGATGGGCCCTTTAGGGGATGACAGGGGGCTAAAGTTAGCACTGAACCTGCCTGCCAGGATGTTGGCAACATCAGTTGGTTTTGTATATTTAGTGCTATTGTGCTGTAACTCAGAGCAGAGCTGAGTGTTGCCATTGAGATTCTTGACATAGCTATAGAATGCTTTGTGGTAGTCTTTACAGTCAGTGGCGATTTTCTTTTCATAACTAGCTTTGGAGGATTTTATAAGGGATCTCAGCTTCTTACTGAAGCCGACCAGGGAGTTTCTCCAATCATGGGATTTTACTCTCTTCTGCAACAGTTTCTTACTTCTGTTGTAGAGTTTGTTTATGGCAGGGAACCAACAGATTGTCTTCCATTTTTGGGAGGATAGCATCTTGGTTCTGTTAGGGATTGCATGATCCATGCACTTGTAAGTGCTTATAAAGTGCATTTGTGTAGGATTCAGCAGTCATCCCTCTATTGTCAGTCAGCATGGGTGTCGTGAAGTTTGCCACTTCTGTCTTAAGAAGTGTGAATTTGGCTTTAGAGAAATTTTTTTACTATGGTTTCCCTAGTGTGGGGGGGGGGGGTGTGGATGTCTAGGGTGATTAGCTTGTGGTCGGATCTGACCAACAAGGAAGTGACCTCTGGTGTGGAGCACCAGTTGCCCATGTTGGCAATAACCAGGTCTAGGATACTGCTGCACCTGGTGGAGGTGTGGATAAGTTGATCCATGGCAATGGAATTTATGAACTCCAGAAAACATTGAGCACATGAGTTGGTACACGAGTAGTTTTCCCAGTTAATGGTAGGGTAGTTGAAATCGCCCATTATTAGGGTGTTAGGTTGTACCCTAATATTTTCCAGTGCATCAAGAAATGAGAAGTGGGAATCCTGGGGCATGGTGGGGGATCTGTAGCAAGCTACAATTTGGACTGCGGTCTTGCCCAGAGTTAGTTGCACTTGGATAATCTCGGATGCATTATGCTGAGCAACTAGCCTGGAGGTGTGGATATCCTTAATGAACATGGACACATCTCCGCCTTTAGTGTTTCGGTCCAGGTTAAGTGGCCGAAAGGTGTGGTATGAATTATAGCCTGGTAATGCAGGGGTACTCTCTGGAGCTTTGAACCAGGTCTCTGTCATTGCACAGATGTCGATGTTCTCAATTTTAAGGAGTGCCTCGAATGAGTGCATTTTGAGGTTTAGATTTCTAGCACTGAGTAGGAATACCCTCAGATTCTTCTTGCCTGTACCAGTTAGGGTGGTGAATTTGTCATTTGAACCTTGCCTAAAAAAGGCACTATAGGGGTGGCTAGAGCCTTGGCCAGTATCCGGAATCCCAGGGGCGACAGGTGCAGGCCATCTATTGCAAAGCATTGTGGTTTGTTGATCATGTCATCCCACGCAGACGGATACTGGATCCCCTTAGAATGACACCAGAAGCTTAGCCAATCGTTGAAGTCAATCATTTGGACAGAAGTCCAGGTGAGAGCTTCCAAGATGTCCCTGGTGGGAACTCCTTTGAGGAATGCTGTGGAAGTGGAGGCTGCCCTAGTGGAATGGGTATGAATAGACGTAAGGGGTTGTTTCCCATGTAATTTGTAGCAGAAATGGATACAGTGCGATATCCATTTGGAAATGGGGTGATTGGAAATGGGCTTCCCCACTACCCCTGGGGCAAAGCTGACAAGTAGTTGGTATGTTTTCCTGAAGGGTTTAGTACGGTCCAGATAGTATCTGTCTGTGCACATCTAATGAGTGCAGAATTCTTCCCCCCTTGTTTTGAGGGTTAGGAAAGAAGGTGGAAGAACAGGGACTAGTGTGTCTCAAAATAAGCTGAAATGGCTGAGGCAAGGATTTTAATACAAGAGAAAGAGAGGCCACTATTGAGTAGCTTCGCTAGGTAGTGATAGTCCAGGATAAGAGGAATGGAAGATCGTGGCTCCAGGAGCAGAAAAGTACAGTTGTGTACACTTACCATAAATGTAGATGTTAGAGTGTATTCACTGTTGCAGTCATTACATTCGGGTAATCTGCTTGCAGGTTGCCCTCGGTCAGCTTGATTAACAAAGTATTGGGTCCTGCGTCAGTTGCTGTCCCTTCTTCCATGACATCAAGTCGTCAGGGGTAAAAATAACATGCAGCCGACGCCATTATATCAGTTTTTCTTGCCACAGATGTCAGGTGCCCCCCAAATGAGGATATATATATATATATATATATATATATATATATATATATATATATATATATATATATATATATATATATATATAAAATATTTAAAACAAAAAATATACCTCCAAATAAAAGCAAATACACCAACAAGGCTTTTCAGCATAGTTAAAGAAAGAAGAGATATAGTAAGAGAAAAACAGGGAGCTGGACAGTGGGTAACCAGGACTGCAACAGTGAATACACTCAAACATCTACATTTATGGTAAAAGTGTACACAACTGTACTAAGTTCTTCATGTTTCACTGTCGCAGTCATTACATTTGGGTAGATTCCCAAAGCTATGGTTGGAAGGATGGATTTATACAGCATTAGGACCAGCTAAAAGGCCCTGCAGGACAGCGGTGGTAAAGCCAGCTCTGGATTTAGAGAAGATAAGTGGTAATTCTTGGTGAACGTATGAACTGAGCTCCTGGTAGCAGCTTCTAGAATGTCTCTGGTAGGAACACCTCTGAGAAAGGCAGTAGAAGTAGATGAAGCCCTGGTGGACTGAGATCTGATCCCCTGGAGGATAGTTTTACTATGGTGCATATAGCAGAAACGAATACAATGGCTTATCCATTTGGAAATGGTCTGCTTTGAAATGGCCTTTCCCTCTGCCCCTGCAGCAAATGCCACCAGTTGTTCAGATTTTCTTAGATTTTACTTAAACAGGACGAAATCTCTAAGTTGTCTGTGTACATCCAATGAATGTAGAATTAACTCCCCCTTGTTCTGTGGATTAGGAAAGAAAGTTGGCAAATGAATGGTCTGAATAAGAGCCACACTGGATACCACCTTAGGCATGAAGGATGGATTGGTCCTGAGACACCCTGTCCGCATGAAAAATAATGAAAGGCTCCACTGCCATAAGAGCCTGTAATTCAGAAATCCTCCTAGCTGAAGTGACTGCTAAAAGGACAGCTGTTTTCCAGGAGAGAAATTTTAAGTCTGCAGTAGCAGATTGCTCGAAAGGAGGGACAGTGAGTTTTTCCAATACAAAACTGAGGTCCCAGGCAGGGGTAGGAGCTCTCCTGAGTGGTCTTAAGTTTTTGGCCCCTCTGTGATGCTGCTTTAGCAGAGGATGAGAGAAGAGGGGAGGTTCTGTGTTGTAATGAGCTGAAATGGCAGTGGCATGGATTTTTATGGAAGAAAAGGACAGGCCCTTGTGAAGCATCTCAGTTAAGTATTGTAAAATCTGAGGAATATTGGGCGCTGCTGTGCTTATTCATTGTGATTGGTTCCAGGCACAGAATCTTTTCCATTTGTCAGCATAAGATTTTCTAGTATTAGGCCTTCTCACCTCCGAAATGACATCCATCACAGGTTTGCTGAGGGATGCTAAGGGTGAATTTAAGTAATTAGCCACGCTGCAAGATTCAAAGTTTGGAGTGTGTGCAGAATTTGGTTGTTCTGCTGAGAAAGTAAGTAAGGTGTCTGAGGCAGGTGCCACGGTGGAAGGTGTGACACATTGCGCAGGACTGGGTACCAGTGTTGGCGAGGCCAGTCTGGTGCAATCAGAATCATTTTTGATTTGCCCTGTTTGACCTTTAGTAGAATGTTGGAGAGCAAAGGCAGAGGGGGGAAAGCATAGACTGACGGTGCATCCTTTTGTGAGTTCTTGTGCAGAATTTGTCCAACTGATAGTTCTGCGGTGAGGCAAAAAGATCCATGTCTGCACTCCCCCATTTGTTTGTCAACATGTTGAAAATCCGTGGTTCCAGTTTCCATTCGTGTGGGTCCATGAGATTTCTGCTTAGGTCGTCTGCCAGAGTATTCAGCTTTCCTGGCAGGAATTGAGCTTGTAGTTGTATTTGGTAGGTCAAGGCTGTGTTCCACAATGCCATGGCTAGTCTGCATAGGGGGTAGGGATGTGTACCCCCCTGCTTGTTTATGTACCACATAACTGTGGTGTTGTCTGTCTTTGTCATTAATTGTCCTGGATGAAGGTAGTCCTTGAAGGCTGTCAGTGCATTCTGTACAGCGAGCATCTTTTTGATTGATATGAAGGTGCATTTGATTTGGGCTACATTTGCCCTGAATGCACTTCCCTGCCAGATGAGCCCCCCAAGCATAGACTGATGCGTCTGTAGTTAGGGTTTGGGAGGCAGGGGGTGTAGTGAATGGCAGTCCCTTGTTTTGGTGGCAGACCTCTGCCCACCATAGGAAACTGAAATTTCCTCATATGCAATCTTGCATATGGAATTAGAAGAATACAGGAGGTCATGAACCCCAAGCCTTGCAGATAGCAAGGTTTTTGTGGCCACCTGTTTGAAGCAAGTCACCAATTGAATTTGCATTTCTGGCTTAAGGTAAGCCATCTGGGCAGTTGTATTCAAGCTTGCACCTAGGAATGTAATCTTTTGAGAGGGTACCAGTTGCGATTTCTTTTGGTTTATGATGTACCCTAGACAAGTTAGAACCCAT
Organism: Protopterus annectens; assembly: GCF_019279795.1. Classification (NCBI taxonomy): domain Eukaryota; kingdom Metazoa; phylum Chordata; order Ceratodontiformes; family Protopteridae; genus Protopterus; species Protopterus annectens. The sequence goes on along the minus strand of NC_056731.1, from coordinate 1,499,905,436 downwards.
TTTACAAATGCCAGATGCTTTAGAAGAATGTCCTTGTTTTCTGCCTGAATTAGACAATCGTCCAGGTATGGATATATTTGAATATTTCTTTGCCTGCAAAATGCAATTACTGGAGCCAGGCATTTTGTGAAGACCCTGGGTGCAATAGATAAGCCAAAGGGCAGTGCAGAGAACTGGTAATGGAAATAGCCTGCTTTGAAGGAAGGTATCTTCTGCCAAGGTTCCCAGATAGGGATATGCAGGTAGGCCTCTAAGTCTAGAGTTACCAACCAGGCATCTTTGCCTAGCATAGGAAGTAACTGTTGAAGAGCCAGCATCTTGAATTTTGGAATGTCCAGAAATGTGTTTAGAGTAGATAAGTCCAGAATTCGACGCCACGATTTGTCTTTTCTAGGTACCAGGAAAAGTCATGAACAGAAACCTTGTCCCTTTTCCACTTCTAGTACTGGTTGAATTGCCCCCATGTTCATGAGGGACAGAACTTGTTTCTGGGCCTCTGCCCACTGATTTGGGGACAAGTCTGGCCATCCGTTTAGGACTGGCAACATGTGGAAATGAACTCTGTATCCATGGGATACTATATTTAAAACCCATTTGTCCAGGGTTATTATAAGTTGTCAGTTTCTTGCATGAAGTGCCAGATTTCCCCTCAAAGGGACGGCAAAAAGTTAAGTGCTTGGCGAGTGCAGAGGGACGTCACTGAGACTGTTTACCATAGGGAGGTTCCTTGCTGGTTCCAGATTTGGAGGTGGAGGCACCCCATTGTTTTGTTCTAAAGGTCCCTTGTGACTGAAACCTGGAGCCTTTGGCATGTCTGAGTTTGACTTGACTGGCTCTCGAAGGAACTGGAAAGGACCAGTTCTTAGTAGGCCAGTGCCTACTAAATCTTGGAGGTTGCACTTGTAAGAAATCTTTCACAGTTTGCACAGATTTTGCTTTATCTTCCATCTTTAAAACTTCTTCAGCCTTATTACCAAAAAGACTGTCCTGTTGTAAAGGAGCATCCAACAATTTCGCTTTAACATGATCATGCAGAGTTTGTTCTTTGAGCCAAGCATGTCTTCTTAACACAGACCCAGTTACAGCAGCCCTGCAAGAGGCCTCCAAAGAATCAAAACCACATTGCAAAGTATGCTTCCCAACTTATTCAGCTGAACGCAATAAATCCTGTAAATCTTTTATTTTCCACACAAGTCAGAAATTATCATTTTCTGTTTAAGCAGTCCCATAAAATGCTGTTAATATTTAAGCATATGAAATTGACTGTTTAAAGCCCTGATTGCCAAGGTTGCAGAAGTGTAAACCTTCTTACCCCATCTATCCAGCGCCCTGGAATCTCTATCAGAAGGGGTAGGATTTTTATCAATAGAGGCCTTAATGCCCTTGGGACCCTGAAAAATGTTTTCAAGATCTGCAATAGGATTTTTGAAAAGGAATTTGTGGGAGTCAGGGACTCTATAGTATCTGTCTGGCTTACAAGGAGCTAGAGGCAGAGAATCAGGAGCCATACTAGATTCTGAAAAATCATCAACAATGTCAAGAACAGGAGGTATAGCCAAAGGCCTATACTGAGGGAGAAGAAGAAAATCCCTAAATTTCTTTTTAGATTGAGAGAAATCCTGACTTTCCTAGTGGAAATGTTCCCTTAAGGTTATGTAAAGTTTCCCCAAAAGAAAAATCCTCGGGGGGAGAAGCAGAAGTAGGTACAGACAGATCCTGTTCATTAGAAGAGTCAGAAGAAATAGAATCCCAAGACTTTGTTAATCAGGCCGACTGAGGGCAACCTGCCAGCAGATTACCCGAATGTAATCACTGCAACAGTGAAACACGAAGAACATCTTTTCCATTTTCCTGCGTAAGATTTTATGGTGCTGGGCCTTCTGGCCTCTGCAATTATGTCTAGGACCCATTTGCTTAACAGGGGCCCTTTGTCTGCCTTTAGAGTATTAGTCACACTGATAGTTTAAGAGTTTGCAAGTCAGGGTGCAGCATCCCCCCCCCCCCCACCCGAGTCAAGAGGTCTGAGATCAGGGTCAGCTGCCTGGCAGGCTGTAATGTCAGGCTGCGCAATAAGGGGCACCAATGTTGTCAGGGCCAATCTGGAGCAATGAAGATTGCCTTTGGTCTCGCTCTTATCTTGATCAGTACCTTGGAAATAAGAGGCAGAGGGAGGGAATGTGTACACAAACAGGGAGTTCCAGGGGAAGGTCAAGACATCCCACCTTCTACACTAGGTGGCGATACTCCCTGGTACAGAATTTTTTTCAACAGATGGATGATGTGCGAAGCAAAGAGATCCACCTCCGGAGTCCCCCACTCCTGAGTGATTTTAAAAAGATTTTTCTGTGGAGCTGCCATTCGTGGGGGTCCAGTAAGTTTCTGCCTAAGTGGTCTGCCAAGGTGTTGTTGATCCCTGGTAGGTATTGGGCTTTTGGGTGTAATCCCACTGAAGAGGCTGTCAGCCAGAGGTTCATGGCTAGCCTGCACAGAGGGTAAGATTGGGTCCCTCCCCGTTTGCTGATGTACCATATTACTGTGGTGTTGCCTGTTTTGATAAGGAGAACCCCTAGCTTGAGATTGGGTTTGAGGGATGTCAGAGCCTTATGTACAGCCATTTCCTACCGGTAGATGTGTAAGGGAAGGTGCTGGGCATCCGAAAGACTTCTAGGCCCAAGTATTCATCGGTCTGAAAGAAGCTGTAGTCAGATGAGAAGATGCTGTTTTTCTGTCTAGATTCGGTAGGGCGAAAGGCCTCCTCGGAAGCTGGTGCCTGCTCTGCGGCTCCGAACTCAACCAAGGAAGAGACAACCAAAGGCTCGGAAGATGAAGATTTCTGCAGCATACCAGACTCCAAAAGGGTCTTGGTAGAGGCCTGTGAAAGAATCTTATCGGGCATCAGGAGCTGCAAAGGCGCCACAGTGAATTCTAGAGAAGTGACTACCTGCTTAGCGGCAGAGTTGTCAGAAGGCTTAACCTTGTGTGGTCTGTCTCAATCTTTATCTTTATGTTTTTTCACAATGTCTATGGATTGTTGGCTGATGCCCGCCATTTCGGACAGCGAAGGCATAAGACGAAAACAACTGGCTACAATAAGAGCTCTATGACGAATGGTTCTCACGTTAAAGAGGGCACAGAACTGGCAACGGGGGATGTTGTGGTCTGGGCCTAAACAGGTGATACAGAACGAATGGAAGTCGCAGTGTGGGATCTGCTTTCCACAGGCGAGACCATGAACTTTTTCTGACATCGGTTAGTGCAAGAAAAAAGGATCCCCAATGAGGTACTTGGCTTTAGAGGTTTTCAGCTGTAATTCAAACTCTGGTACCGACCGGCACACTTGCGAACTGCTTCTGCTACAGGTTCCACGGCAAGAATGACTGATCTAATGGCGTCGGCTGCCTTGCTTTATAGCACTGACTATCTGCCATCAGTCAGCAAGCAACAGCAGCTGACGCAGAAAAACAGACTCTGGTATTCGGCTGGCCGAGGGCTACCATAGCAGGAATAACCTACAGGTGATGACTGCAACAGTGAAACACGAAGAACATCTGCCAAACACAATGTCTTATAGGTTCATAGGTTGGGACTAGGCTACCGGCCCTAGGTCCTATACAAGCCTAGCCATAACAATTCCCTGGATATTTCTTCCCAGAATATTTACTTCCCTGGACCCCTGTCTAGCAGGGCGACTGACGTGATCCCCAGGGTGAATTTCCTATCACTCATCCAATCATCAAGGTTCCTTTTGAATAGGGCCAAGGAGGCACTCTGCTTGACATGTATGGGCATTCTATTCCAGAGTATGGGGAGAGTCTCTGGGTCAGGAACCTATCCCTCCAGCATGTTTTGTTCATTGTGATGACAAGGTTTAGATCCCTGGAGCATGTGCCTCGGAGGGATTGGGATTTCTTTAAGTGGAGCATGTCCAACACCTCAAGGTTTGACATGGCCTTGTATGTTAAGCAGAGATCGCCTCTGAATAGAGGATATGCCAGAGTATAGCTGGAGTTTTTTTTTTTTTTTTTAGATGGTCAGCATAAGACATCTGCTTTAGGCCTGTGATTCTTTCAGTGAGGTATTTCTGCGGCCTTTCCAGCTGTTGCAGATTTTTTGTGAAGTACATACCAAATGGGGTGTTGTACTCTATAATGGGTCTAATGAGGGATGAGTACAGTGGGACAATTACCTTTTTTCTCAATGAAAAGCACTTAGTGATTAGGTGTGCCACATAAAAGGATTTCCTGACTGTTCTGGCGATGTGGTTATCGAAGTATGGTATGCAAACAAACAAAAAAGCTGATCAGATTTACAAAGGTCTTTGTTTTGTCTGTAAAATATCTGCGCAGTCTATGAAAGTCCATTGTTGTGAAGAACCTTCTCGCTAGCAGCCTGCAGAATATGGAAACTGGATAGACTGAGGGATAGTTTAACTACCTTGCACATAAAAGGACTTGTATGAAGAAACACTCTGTCTCTATGAAAAAAACAAAACAAGGGAATGCCATTAAGGCCTTGAATTCAGAGACCCTTCTGGCAGAGATTAAAGCAACAAATAAAAGAATGAGTCTTCCAGGAGCAATGTTGCAAAGGTAGCAGTCTCAAAAGGAGCCTGATTCAGTTTTTCAAGGGAAAAATTAAGATCCCAAGAAGGTGGAATGAGCTTTCTTGGGCTGTCTGATGCAATGGATGGCTTTTAGAAAACTGACATTTTTAAATCTACAGGCTAAAGGAGTAAGTAGTAGACAGGGAAATAGTGTCAGAAATGAATCATAATCCAATCACCCAAAGCGTCAGTTGAACAGTGGACAAGTGAAGGTGGAGAAGAGAATAAATGTCCTGTGTGGGAAGGTCCATGCTGCGAGAACTTGTGATGACTGCCCTTGGCCAGATGGAATAAAATGGGGAAAGTACAGTTTTTGTACCTACCATAAATGTAGATGTTTAAGTGCCTTCACTGCTGCAGTCATTACACTTGGGTTATCCTGCCGTCAGGCGGGCCCGCAGTCGGCCTGAGTTCCAAAGTCTTGGTCTGGTGTCGGTTGCTGTCGCTTCTTCCCTGACGTCAGCGCGCCAGGGGTATATAAGCAGCAGCAGACGCCATTTTCTTCAGTTTTTCTTGACCCAGATGTCAGGTTCCCCTAGAAATGGTAGGCAATACATATTGCTAGTGACACATACAAAAAGGGTAAATATAAAACCTTCAATAACCAGCAAATACACCACATAGATAGTATAGATTAGTCCCAGGTAAGAAAGAAGGGATGGCGGGTGGGTAACCTGGACTGCAGCAGTGAAGACACTCTAACATCTACATTTAGGGTAGATACAAAAAGTACAGTTTTGTACCTACCATAAATGTAGATGTTCGAGTGTATACACTGCTGCAGTCATTACACTTGAGTTATCCTGCCGACTGGGGAACCGCCTAATAAAACATACATAAGAAAAGCAAACAACAACTTTCAGTTACCAGCAAATACTCCCCATAGGTAGTAAAGGGTAGAAGACATAGGTACGTACCAGTAAGAGGGGAGGGAGGGTAACCTGGACTGCAACAGTGTATACACTCAAACATCTACATTTATGGTAGGTACAAAACTGTACTATGTTCATCGTGTTACACTGCTGCAGTCATTACACTTGGGTAGAATCCCAAAGCTGAGGTAGGGTGGCTGGTTCTATAAGGCATTAGGGGTGGCTATAAGGCCCTGCAGCACAGCAGTGGCGAAGCCAGCTCTGGATTTAGAGTATAAAGGCAGATGGTAATGCTTGGTGAAGGTATGCACAGAACTTCATGTTGCTGCTTCCAAAATATCCCTGGTAGGTTCTCCTCTGAGGAAGGCTGTTGAAGTGGCTGTTGCCCTGGTGGAGTGAGATCTAATGCTGCTAGGTACAGGTTTTCCCGTGGTGTGTATAGCAGAAACATATCCATTTTGAAATAGTCTGTTTTGAAATGGCTTTTCCCTGTGCTCCTGCAGCATATGCTACCAATAATTGCTCAGATTTTCTGAAAGCTTTGGTTTTGTCCAAGTAGAAGTGTAACTGCCTGTGAATGTCCAAAGAATGCAGTAGTCTCTCCCCTTTATTCTGTGGTTTTGGATAAAAAGTTGGCAAGTGAATAGTTTAGTTTAGAGCCACACTTGATACCACCTTTGGTATAAACGTAGGGTTAGTTCTTAAAGACACCCTCTTGTCCTGGTGGAAAATGAGGAAAGGTTCCACTGCCATTATAGTGCCTGTAATTCTGAAACTCTTTGTGCTGATGTTATTGCCAGGAGCAGAGCAGTTTTCCAGGAGATGTATTTTAATTCTGCTGTGTTAGCTGGCTCAAAAGGAGGTAAAGTTAATTTTTCCAAAACAAAGTTGAGGTCCCAAGTTGGAGAAGGTGCTCTACGGGGCGGTCTTATGTTTTTAGCCCCTCTGAGGTACTGTTTTAGCAAAGGATTAGAGAAAACTGGTGGATCCGTGTTGTAATGAGCAGAGATGGCAGAGGCGTGGATCTTGATGGATGAAAAGGAGAGGCCTTTGTCCAGCATCTCAGTTAAATATTGTAGTATCTGATGAATGTTTGGGACAAGAGGGTCAAGGCTGTGAGCCTGGTTCCAGGCACAGAATCTCTTCCATTTATCCGAATAGGCTTTCCTGGTACTAGGCCTTCTGCCCTCCAGAATGACATTCATAACAGCTTTGGAGAGAGGCATTGCTTGCTTGACCAAGGAATTTTCCATGCAGCTAGGTTTAAGGTCTTTATCTGGCTGTGAAGTATCTGATTGTTGTGCTGAGTCAGCAGATGTGGGATCTGAGGCAAAATCCAGGGTGGCTCTTGTGCCAAGTTCTTTAAGATTGGGTACCAGTGCTGGCGTGGCCAGTCTGGTGCAATCAGGATTATCTTTGGCTCTTCTTGCCTGGCTTTTACGAGTACCTTTGCAAGGAGAGGTAGTGGTGGGAAAGCATATATTTTTAGGTTTTTCCAGCTGAATGAGAGGGCATCCACTTTCCATGCTTGTGGGTGGTAACTCCTTGTGCAGAATTGCTGTAGCTGGCAGTTCACTGGGGATGCAAACAGATCTATGTCCGCACTCCACCATTTCTGTGTTATCATTCTGAATATTTGTGGATTCAATTCCCATTCGTGGAGATCCATGATGTTTCTGCTCAAGTCGTCTGCCAGTGTGTTTTTCTCTCCTGGCAGGAATTGTGCTTGCAGATGAACTTGATAGTTTAGAGCTGTGTTCCACAAGGTCATGGCTTGTATGCAGAGGGGGGTAGGAGTGAGTGCCCCCTTGCTTGTTTATCTACCACATAACTGTGGTGTTGTCTGCCTTTAGTAATAGTTTTCCTGGATGCAGCAAGTCCTTGAAAGCTATAAGGGCATTTTGTACAGCTAGCATCTCTTTTTGACTGATGTGAAGATGCCTTTGTTCTGTGGGCCACTTGCCCTGAATACATTTTCCTGCTATGTGTGCTCTCCAGGCGTAATTCGATGCATCTGTTGTCGGTGTTTGCCTGGCTGTGGGTTGAGTAAAAGGCTGTCCCTTGTTGAGGTGACGAGCTTGAAACCACCATCGAAACTCCTGTTGAAGGCAAGGAATTAGTGGTATAACTGTTTCCAAACTTTGACAGTGTTGAGACCATACACTCTTTAGGTACCATTGTAGTTTCCTCATATGCCGTCTGGCATATGGAATTAGTAGCATGCAAGATGCCATGTAACCCAAGGCCTGCAGAATTTTTCTTGCTGGGAGTTGGGTCTTTGTTGCCATCAATTGAAAGTATTGAGTCAGTTGTCCTTGTCTGGCATGAGATAAGCCATCTGGGCCGTTGTGTTCAAGCTGGCACCCAGGAATAATATCTCTTGTGAGGGCACTAGTTTTGATTTCTTTTTGTTTACTGTGTAGCCCAGGCAACTTGACTACAAACGCCAGATGCTTTAGAAGAATGTCCTTGCTCTCTGCTTGAATCAGGCAGTCATCCAGGTACAGATAAATTTGAATTCCTTTCTGTCTGCAAATGCAATTACTGGTGCCAGGCACTTTGTGAAAGACCCTGGGCGCAGCAGATAAGCTTGCAGGATTTTCCTTGCAGATAGCTGGGGCTTTGTGGCCAGTAGTTTGAAGTAGACTGTCAAATAAACTTGTTTCTCTGGCGTGAGGTAAGCCATCTGGGAAGTTGTGTTCAATCTTGCTCCCAGGAACACAATTTATTGGCAGGGTACTAGATGAGATTTCTTTTAGTCTATGGTGTACCCCAGTGAGGTTAGAAGTTTCTTTACAAATGCCAGATGTTTTAGTAGCTTGTCCTGGCTTTCTGCCTGAATTACACAATCGTCCAGGTATGGTTATATTTGAATGTTTCTTTGCCTGCAAAATGCAATGACTGGAGCTAGACACTTTGTGAATACCCTTGGCGCAGTAGATAAGCCAAAGGGAAGTGCAGAGAACTGATGGTGCATGGAGCCTGCTCTGAAGCATAAGTATTTCTTGCAAGACTTCCTTACTGGAATGTGCAGGCAAGCTTCCTTAAGACTAAGGTTGCCAACCAGGCATCGCTGCCTAGCATAGGAAGTAGCCGTTGAAGTGTTAGCTTTTTGAATTATGGGATTATCAAAAAAGTGTTTAGAATAGAGGGGTCCAGGATAGGACGCCAGGATCTGTCTTTTCTGGGTACCAGGAAAAGTCTAGAGTAAAAACCTTGTCCCCTTTCTTCTGCTGGGACAGGTTGAATAGCCCTGATACTTAGGAGAGAGAGAACCTGTTCTTGAGCCTCTGCCCACTGATTTGGGGGTAGGTCTGGTCAACCGTTTGGGGTTGGTAAGGTGTGAAGGTAGAGTTTTAGGCCTTGAAGAAGATGGCATCGGTTTGAAATGCAAGTCAGTAGGCCTAAATACACACTCAGAAGCCGGTGCCTGCACAGTGCCTCCGGATCCTTAAAAAGGTAGAGACATCTGCAGGTTCCATAGTCGAAGAAGCATCTCATGGCATACCGGACTCCGAATGGGTCTGAGTAGAGGCCTGTGAATCTGAAGCAGCAGGTATCAGGGGCTGCAAAAGCATCTCACAGAGTACCAGGGAACTGGTAACTAGCTTAACGGAAGCATCGTCGGCAGCTTTGGACCTATGCGGTCTTTATCTTTACGTTTTTTCGGAATGTCTGTAGTCGGATAGTTAAAACGAGTACCAAAATAATTTGCTGCAAAAAGGAACCGCTGACGAATAGTCCATTTGAGAGTCAGGTACTCTAAAACCTGTCAGGCTTCCTGCGAGCTGGAGGTAAAGACTTCGGTACTGAAACTCGAAAATGAAAATTTCAGGATTTGGCCGACCGGCACTTGCGAACTGCTTCTGCTTCGGGCACCGTGCGGCAAGAAAGACTGATGTAATGCCGGCTGCATGTTTTATACCCCTGACGTCATGGAATAAGAGACAGCATCCGATGCAGGAATCCAAGACTTTGATATTCAGGCCGGTTGAGGGCCATCTGCAGCCAGATACCCCAAATGTAATGATTGCAAAAGTGAAACACGAAGAACATCAGCAGCATCACAATTACTGAATACATGTGAGACTATGAAGCATTAATCACATTTGTGAAAAATGGCAAGAAAAAGTGGCTGAGAAAGATTCAATTTTTGCTGATTTTGTTAAACTTGTCAGGGGACTGACAAATGCCCCACTTCATGTCATTAATGTTTAGAACCACCCTAAAAGGAAAGGGAAAAAGTAATCCAAAACAAAATTTTTTTAACGATATTTGTATAAACACAATCACCAGACTGAGAATGCTGCACATATAAATGCTGCAAATTAAAATACAGCACTAGCCAATTAAAGATAAGAGTGGACAAAGTACAGTTTTGTACCTACCATAAATGTAGATGTCCGAACTGGATAGCATCTGCAGTCATAACAACTGGGTTGTCCTGTCGTCAGGCAGCCCTGCAGTCGGCCGGATTCCAAAGTCCGGGTCCGGCTTCGGCTGATGTCGCACTTCACCCGACGTCATCTCTGCTGGACTCCGGGTATAAAGGCATCAGCCGACGCCATTTTCTTCAGTGTTTCTTGCCCCAGATGCCAGTTGCCCTTCCTGGAAGGCTAATTTTGGATAAATGCCAATGTTTCCAAAAGGATAGAAGGCAAACTCAGAAAATAAGCATATATGTACATATATACAAACAAATACACCATAAAAGACTCCCCCCACTAGTTAGCTATTAGGAGGGTAAATACCCTAGGAGTACCACAGAGGGGAAGGAGGGAGGGTAATCCTGACTGCAGATGCTATCCAGTTCGGACATCTACATTTATGGTAGGTACAAAACTGTACTATGTCCTTCATGGATGCATCTGCAGTCATAACTGGGTAGAATACCATAGCCAACTAAGGGAGGAGGAAAAATTTAGATTATGGTGTGGTTAGGATCCCTTGCAGCACAGCAGTGGCAAACCCTGCTCGGGATCTGGAGTACAATGGTAAGTTATAATGCTTGGCAAATGTATGCACGGAGGTCCAAGTAGCCGCCTCAATAATGTCCTTGGTTGCCACACCTCGTAGGAAGGCTGTGGTAGTGGCTGTTGCCCTTGTAGAATGAGGCCTTATGTTCTGTGGAATTGGTTTTCCATGGAATGAGTAACAGAACCGTATGCAATTTCCTATCCATTTGGAGATTGTCTGTTTGGAAATTGCTTTTCCTTCCCTTCCTGTTGCATAGGCTACAAAAAGCTGGTCAATTTTTCTGCTACTTTTTGTTCTGTCCAGGTAGTAGCGTAACTGTCTATGGACATCCAAGGAATGCAGCATTCTTTCCTCTCTGTTTTGTGGGTTGGGAAAGAAGGTAGGTAGGTGGATTGCCTGGTTTAAAGACACTCTGGATATCACCTTAGGCATAAACGTAGGATTAGTCCTCATGGACACTCTATCTTGGTGGAAGATTAGGAAGGGCTGTACCGCCATTAGGGCCTGAAGTTCAGAGACCCTCCTTGCTGAGGTTATTGCCAGTAGGAAAGCAGTTTTCCACGATAGATGCTGTAGGTCCGCTGTAGCTGCTGGTTCAAAAGGTGCGAGTGTCAATTTTTCTAGCACAAAGTTCAAATCCCAAGCTGGCAATGGTGGTTTCCTTGGAGGTTTTACATTCTTGATTCCTCTGAGGAACTGCCTGAGTAAAGGGTGTGAAAAGACAGGTGGATCAAAGCTGTATTCTGCTGAAATAGCTGATGCATGTATCTTGATGGAGGAATAGGACAGGCCTGTATGTAGAAGCTCTGCCAGATACTCCAGAATGTTAGCCATATCTATATTTGACACATCTTTTCCTCTTTCAGTGCTCCAAATGACAAACCTTTTCCATTTTCCTGCATAGTTCCTTCTTGTTGAAGGTCTACGGGCTTCAAGGATAATGTCTTTAACCCTTTGGGAAAGTTCTGGGTTAGTTGCTGCTATGTGATGTTCCATGCAGTCAGTTGCAACGTTTTTAGGTTTGGATGTATGATGCTGTAGTTGTTCTGAGTTAACATCAAAGGCATCAGGGGTATTGGCCACATGTTGTCCCGAGACATGCTCCTCAGTAATGGGTACCAGTGTTGTCTTGGCCAGTTTGGGGCTATCAGGGTTATCCTTGGACGTTCCTCCTTGATTTTTAGTAATACCTTGTGTATCAAGGGAAGAGGTGGAAATGCATATGCTGTTAGACCTTTCCAGCTGAAGGAGAGCGAATCCACTTTCCATGCAAGTGGGTGGAATGTCCTTGTGCAGAATTTTTTGAGTTGGTGATTGAGAGGGGAAGCGAATAGATCTATCTGCGGTCTTCCCCATTTCTTTGAGATGGTCTTGAAGATGTCCGGGTGTAGCATCCATTCGTGGGCATCCGATGTGGTTCTGCTCAGTATGTCTGCTAGAGTATTGTCCTTTCCCGGTACAAATATTGCCTGTAACTGGATGTTGTAGCTGAGTGCCAGGTTCCAAAGCTCCAAAGTCATTCTGCATAGGGGGTATGAATAAGTGCCTCCCTGCTTGTTGATGTACCACATGACTGTGGTGTTGTCTGTCCTTATCATCAAATGGCCCTCTTTTAGAAATGGTCTGAAATTTTGGATTGCCAGTTTTACTGCCAGCATTTCTTTTAGGTTGATGTGCAGGTGGAGTTGATCCTGCGTCCACAATCCTTGTACGCATTTGTCCAGCATGTGAGCCCCCCATCCTAGGTCTGAGGCGTCTGTTGTGATGTTCTGGCTTGCTTGATAGCTGTGAAAGGGTAGGCCTGGGTTTGACTGGCATGCTTGTGCCCACCATAGGAACTCCTGTTTTAGGCATGGGATTAGTGGAATTTCTGCTTCTAGGCTGTGCCTGTGTTGGGACCATAAATTCCTTAGGTACCACTGTAGTTTTCTCATATGTAGTCTGGCATGTGGAACCAAGATTATGCATGATGCCATGTAGCCCAAGGCCTGCAGGACTTTTCTTGCTGTTAACTTGTTCTGTTTTGTTAGAGTCAAGAAGTAAAGAGGGAGTTCTTTTTGTTTTTCTGCGGTTAGGAATGCCATTTGTTTTACAGTGTCCAATTCCGCACCCAGGGATGTCCTTGTTTGGGATGGTATCAGCCTTGACTTTTGTAAAATGACTGTGTATCCCAGTGCTTGTAGCAAGTAAATGACCCTTTGTAAATCTGTTGTCAGCTTGCTTTTGTTGTCCCCTTGTAGCAGGCAGTCATCCAGGTATGGATAAATTTGGATTCCCTGTAGTCTGCAGTGGGCGATTACTGATGCCAGGCATTTTGTGAATACTCTGGGCGCAGTAGATAAGCCAAAGGGCAATGCTGAGAATTGATAATGCTCTGATCCTGCAAGAAATCTGAGGTATCTTCTGCAAATTGGTCGAATGGGGACGTGCAGGTATGCCTCCTTGAGATCTAGAGTTACCAGCCAACACTCCTTGCCCAGCATGGGAAGAAGTTGCTGTAGGGTCAGCATTTTGAATTTTGGGACAATGATGTATGTATTTAAGGTGGACAGGTAGAGAATAGGTCTCCAACATTTTTCCTTTCTTGGAACTAGGAATAGTCTGGAGTAAAATCCTTTGCCTTGTTCTGTTATTGGCACTCTTTCCACAGCTCTCATCTTTGCTAATTGCATTATCTGCTGTAGAGCTTCTGTTTTTTGATTTGGAGGCAGGTTTGGCATTCCTCTTTTGACTGGTAAAGTGTGAAAGTGGAACCGGTAACCTTGGTCTATGGTTTGCAAAATCCACTTGTCTTTTGTGATGTAGTGCCAGTTTTTTGAAAATAAGGTTAATTTTCCGCCTAATGGAGCTGCTATTTGTTCCCTGGTAGGCGGATGTAGAGTTAAGTCACTGTGATTGTGCTGTTGTAGTGGTAGTGGCTGAGTCTGTTCCTCTGTTATTACCTTGCCACTGTCGTCCTCTGTAGGCACCTCCTCTGGATTGGTTTCTGCCTCTGGAACGTCTATTCCTGCCCCTTTGGGATCTTGTGGAGTCAGGAAAGGACCAATTTTTGGCAGGCCAGTTCCTGCTAAACCTTGGGGGCTGAACCTGCAAGAAGTCTTTAACCGTTTGAACAGATTTTGCCTTTTCTTCCATTTTCTTCATTACCTGCTGGGCAGGTGTACCAAACAAACTGGTGTTATCCATAGGAGCATCTAATAACTTAGCTTTAACATGATCCGGTAAGACTTGTTCTTTCAGCCATGCATGTCTTCTTATCACTGTGCCAGTCATGGCTGATCTAAATGAAGCCTCCAGTGCATCATAGCCACATTTTAAGGAATGGTTACTAACCTGTTGTATGTTATTTACCATTTCTAATACATATTTCTTATCTATAGAGTCATCAGAGGATAGTTTTTTAGTTAACTGATCAAGCATAAACTCTTGTTATTGTATCATGTGAAACTGACAGTTTAAAGCTCTAGCTGAGAGAGTAGCTGAGGTATAAACTTTTTTGCCCCATCTGTCTAAAGACCTGGCTTCCCTTTCAGAAGGAATAGGGTTTTTTGCTGTGGTCGAGGCTACTGCCTTAGGCCCCTGGGATATAGTTTCGGGTCTGCAAGTGGGGCCTTGTAAAGGTGATGATGTGTCTGGTACCCTGTAAAATCTGTCTGGTTTGGCAGGGGCAGGAGGTAAGGAATCTGGTGCAGAGCAGACATCATTAAAGGCATCGTCCACAACAGAGAGGACAGGAGGTATAGCTAAGGGCCTGTGTTGTGGAAGGTGCAGAAAAGTCCTAAGTCTTTTTCTGGAGTCTGAGAAATCCTGTTGCTGCCATTGGAATTGTTCTCGCATGGCATGTAAGGTTTCCCCAAAGGAGAATTCTTCTGGTGGAGAAGCAGCTGGAATGGATTCTTCAGCATCTGAGTCTTCATAATTGGAGAAAGGAGCCTCTGGCTGGTCTGTAATATCTGAGTCATCCGCAGAATCATCAGAGGACACAGGCTCGGGGGGCTCTGCCCTAGGTCTCTTCTCTGGGGGCTGAGAGGCCCTGTCTGGGTGAGATTGAGATCCCTGATTAAGGATATTAAATCTTCTGCCAGAGTAAGCATTTGTGAACTAGAAGTAGGCCTGGTTGAGGGGGGTTTAACAGGCACTGATTTAGTTGACTTGGCTGCTTTAGCCCTGGCAAAGGCCTTAATGGACATGGCTGCAGGAGGCCTAGCAGCACCACGTGCTGGGGTAGAGACATCCAAAGGGATGGTGTCTGATAATTCACTAGAAGCCACTGTAGTAGGTAAAATTTCAGAGGCCGATTCAAGTAAGGTAGCAGGAACCTCAGAAGTAGTCAAAGATTCAGCTGTGCTTTGATCAGTTTTCTCGGTTTCGGCCGAAACCGAGACACTCGCGAGTTGCTTCACCATGGTTTCGGCCGAAACCGTGGACCTGTCGGTCTTTTCTTTGCGTTTTTAGTAATTTGGGTAGTCGGAGGATCCGGCGGCATAATGTCGCAAATTCTGAACCGAAAAACTGTTCAGCAAACTCCGACCGACGCCTAAGCGTTCGTCGGTTGAAGGAAGCACAGGCCGAACAGGCTGCTACGTCGTGGTCTGGGCCTAAACAAGGCAAACAGTAAGAGTGGAAATCTTTATGAGGTATTTGTTTCCCACAAGTTAAACAGTTATTGACTTTTTCTGACATCGGCTGAGGCAAGAAAGAGTCCCCAACGGGTACTTAGCTTTAGAAGTCTTCAAGTAGTATTCGGTAGTAGAAATCTCTGGATCCGACCGACCGGCACTTGCGAACAGCTTCTGCTTGCAAGAAAGACTGAAGAAAATGGCGTCGGCTGATGCCTTTATACCCGAGTCCAGCAGAGATGACGTCGGGTGAAGTGCGACATCAGCGAGCGGACCCGGACTTTGGAATCCGGCCGACTGCAGGGCTGCCTGACGACAGGACAACCCAGTTGTTATGACTGCAGATGCATCCATGAAGGACATCACCTTTACATCGAGAAAAGCAAACATCCCAAAGACTCAGACCTCTGCACAGCCACAAGAGGCAAAGGTGTAAACCAAGCCCTAAAAGCAGGATCTTCTGATGTAAGAAGTCATAGTAGTTACTACTGGAACATCCTAGGCATAGTACATTGCTTTAAGGGACAAGCAAGCAAATTGGGAGTGATGTGGCCCAGCACTGAAACAGAGAAATGTCCTGTAATCTCTGAAACAGAACATTAAATAATGAGGTACAATGTTATCAGAAATGCCCCAGGCATATGCAGGTAAGACAGGAGGGGGTGGGCATCTTGAAATCTGGTACCCAAAGAAAGAGGCTGAAATTTGGGAAGTCTAGAACTTGATCTCCAAAGCCCATTCCTTTTTTGGCACTAGAAAAGACCAACAGTAAAAACCTAACTTCTTCTCTTGGAATCTCTTCTAGGATGATGGATGAGTGGAATGTGAGATGTAACCAATCCTCTAATTACAGGTATTCCCACAAAGGGTGGGGAAGACTTCAACTTCTATGCTATGTCCAGGAGTAATTAATCATCAAGCTGTCTTATGTTATGCTTGCCAAAATGTCACAGAACTGACAAATATTCGACCCAGATGAGAACTGGGAAAGTACTGGGAAATACTGGCTAAGTGTGAACTGATCAAGGGGACTGCCTGGACCACTTCTAAAGGATGTTCTGTTGTACCTGGGGATGGAAGGGGAGGTAAAAAGTTTCAATGTACCAACTACACCCTTTTCTTCCAACTTCTTGTTGGATTAACCCTCAGGCGAGATTCTTTTAAGAAGTCTGTACAAGAGAGAGTTTCAGCAGCAGTGGTAGTGCTCACACCCTGAGCCAAGTACGCTGCCAGATTACCAGTCACCCTTGAACTCATATTTACTGCATCACAGCCACAATTTGATTAAGTACTTCCTTATCCTTTGGGTTAACTTGACAAACCTCAAACTGTGATTTTTGGGACTCGCCTTGGATTTCTGCATTCAAGTTCTCTATTCAAAGGTTCATACTAAGCTTATGGCCAGAGGGTCATCGAGCACAGCCATGACACCTTTTGGTGCTTGACAATATATTGGTCATTCTTAGTAAGAAGATTTCAACTTACCCCCGATATTAATTTATGGTGTCCCATTCAACCAAAAGGTCTAGTTTTGAAAGTAGCTCAGGTGTTACTTTGATGTGTATAGGAAGTCAATTCCAAAAGCAGATAATGTAGGTATTATTGTGGAAGCTGAGGTCTTAACATGACTCAGACAGCTGGTACTGTGAAGATGAAGTCAAAATTTTATAAATACAAGTGACTACTTCAACACCTGGCTTAAATGTATAAATGTAATCAGTTATGATAAAGAGCTTTCCAATCTGACAACAACCATTCTTCAGAGGGTCAGAGAAATATGCCTACAGCTGGCAATGATATGGTAGGCAATTTCACTTGTTACCAGCAACATATGGTACGTGCTGAACCCTAGTAAGGAGCAAGTGCTACCTATGCATTAGAACCACATTTCTGTAGCTATACTAACATCAAACAAGTCCCCAAGCTCAGACATTTTGCTGTTCAAGCTTCTAGCATTGTGCAATGCCACCCTGAGATCATTAGAATTTATTTGCTTATTTATACTTGTTTACCAGTATAGTGCACGGATTTCAATGGACCATTTGCAAGCACAGCCCAGGTGAACAGATTACATAAGAAATGAACAAAACATATTTACAGATACAAGGATATGCTAATAAACAAACATTTAGAGATGCAAAAATATGCTACAACATTTAGTTCAAAAAGTAATGTCAAAACATAGATGGAAAAAATGAAATTATGCTTAGCATAATTAAAAACTTGATAAGCTGATATGTCCAAGAGCTAAAGTTTGCCAAAAATTGCACTACTGGGGCATGAAAGGCTTTAGCCAGTAAGCAAAACCCATGAGACATGCAGCCCATCACTGGCAAAGCAGAACAGTCTTAACTACATAATCTCAAGCAAACATTAGTTGCGTGCTGGATCGCCAAGGAATACTGAAGCAAACTGTTTTACCTTTGAACTTAGGCATCATTCTTTAAGAGAAGGGAATACTGCTCAATACTAATGTCTTTCCTTTCAGGAAAACCTAGGAGAGCTCACTGTCTCTCTGCATCACCTGTATGGTGGACTGGGGTAACCACAACATACTAAATTTATGACCATGAAGAGCCTGTGTCCTTGTAATACCTCTGAAGAGTATAATGTCATATCTAACTACAAAGATCTTATGAATCTCTACAGCCTACAGGACCTCAGGGGAGCAGGCTTGCAAGTTGGACGATGCATAACAAAGGTATGTAGAGGAAAAGGTGTGGACAGACATACATTCTCATCTCTTGAGGTGGTTGAGGTTTGCTACCTTGGGGTCTGGAAGAATTAGAAGCAAACTTTTAAATACTGCAGTATATATTGGTAGAGTATTATGCTGTTTAATGACACTGTGTATTGTCAAGAGACAAGACGTCAAATTAAGCATTTAACATCTCTTGCACATGAAATCAGTGGTCCAAAAGTAAAAAATAAATAAATAAAATAAACACAAAGCTATTGCTACACTGTTTCAAAAACCCTAAAACAAACAGACTGAACTCCAAAGCAGCTCAGGACTGCTTTTCTCTATGCTGCGTCTGACAATGAGGTTGCTGGAAAAGTGCATCTTTCCTTTAAAATAGTATTTTGTCCATACAGTAAGGCCTCTATAATCAGGGAAACAGAACATGGCAGACTTCTTTAAAACAATGGCTTCATCTTCCGTCTTTTGAAGACTAGTTAAAATGTCAGCTAGCTGACAATGTCCAGAGCAACTGTGGCATTTAACAGTTGACATTCAGAATCTTCAGCGCGTTTCAGTCCTCAGATAGGCATGAAATGACCACTGATGTAGTATCTACAGCAAGTAATGTACACAGTGAAGTGTGGCCCTAACTTAGCTGTGACTAAGGTTTACTAGTTTTTCATTTTGGTCACTACTGAGGGGGATTCTGCAGAGCTGTCCATTATACAGCCCAAAACAAAATACTCACACTGTCCTGAACCGTTCATAGCTCTTTAGGCTAAGGTACTGCAAATATAAGAAATTATGTACTTACCATAATGTTCTAGGTTTGTGGTCCATCTCGCCTATATTCTTGCAGGTTGGGTTCGGCTAAATACTAAAGCTCGAGAGCTTCCACTGGCTCGAGGCCAACCCCTATCCCATGATGCTCTGGGCCACATTCCCAGATCTGGTTTTGCAAGCGAAAGATTTAGACTAACCCAAAAAAACAGAGCAGAAAATATATTTATATCCAAGTACAGATGTTTGGTATGAGACAACCCCCCCCCCCCCCAAAGACTCCAAATCATAACTATGTACATAAGAATAGACTTGCCCACCCGTTCCTCCAGGAACGTAGGACGGGGCCAGGAGGGTGGGATGCAAGAATGTAGGCAAGATGGACAACAAACAGAACATTATGGTAAGTACATAACATCTTAATGTTATGTTGTCCTATCTCACCGTAATTCTAGCAGGTTGGGACAGCGTCCCTAGCACCTTAATCCCAGGGTGGCTCAGGAGAAAATACTCTAATACAGTGGATCCAAAGGAAGACCGGTTCCGGGAGGCCACAACTAATTTGTAATGAGTGATAAAGGTATGAGGTCTCACCCATGTGGCAAGCTGCACAAACAAGAGTCTATAGTAAGTCTGGCCTGAAAGGCCAAGGATGTAGAGACTGCCCTTGTGGAATGTTCTTTTATCTTCCCAGCCAGTTGTTTGCATTTCTTTCTCTTTCAGTAAGAATAATAATCAGTCAGCCATTTTGACAGTTACTTTGGAAACTGGCAACATTTCTTTTTGTCAGAAAAAGGACACAAAATGCTGGTCTGATTTCCTGAAGGCTTTTGTTCTATGCAGGTAAAAGCGTAGCTGCCTATGTACATCCAACTGTTGCAATCTATATTCTGCCTTGTTGCTGTAGTTAGTAAAAAAACACAGGTAAGTCAATAGATTGGTTTATAATTATTTTCTGAACAACTTTTGGAAGGAACAATGGATTAGTTCTAAAGGATACCCGATCCTTGTGGAAAATGATACAAGGAAAACTAATAGCAAGAGCTTGTAATGCAGATATCCATCTGGCAGAAGTTATGGCTACTAAAAAAGAGAATCTTCAACGACAAAAGCTTCAAATCACAAGATGATGCAGATTCAAAGGGTGGTGAAATCAAAGAGTTTAGAGCAAGATTTAGGTTTCAATGGGCTGGTGGCTCTTTGATCGGGGGTCTGAGTAAAAAAGTGCCTTTTAGGAAAGCTTTACATAACCTATGAGACATTATGGGAGCTCCCATTTCCCCAGTATGAACCAAAAGGTAGCGTTCAATATACTTGTATTATCCAAACGGCGAAGTCCAGAACGCTACAATACGCCAATAACCTCACGAATAAATGATGTGTTCCACAAGACCACTGGCAAAAAAACTGGTAAAGGAGTCATAAAATCTGTTTTATTCCATAAAGTAAAGCGCTTTCACTCACTAAACCGAGAGCTTTCTCAGTACATTCAAATTGTAATTCCCACTAATTTAATTACATCTATTTGGCGCCAAATTCCCATTCAAATTCTTAAAGCTGTATGCTACTATCAAACACCTATCGTTTTTAAAAAACTATTTTACCAACATAACAAAACAGTACATACACCAAAATAAAAATATAAAAATGTTATCAACAATAAATACTGTTTGTATGTAATAAAATTTACAACTTTCATCAATTCATAATCTCTAATAATGATTTAACTGATATATAGTCATTTAATCCTGGTGGTGACGTGGCATCCGTCAGCATCTGCCAACAGGTCCCTTTCTATGCCAACATACTCTTAATGTTTCCACCCCTCTGGTTGCTTGCTACAGTTTCTAATATAGCAAACTTAAAATGATGGTTGTCTCCTTTACTAATATGTTTAGCCAAAGCATTTTTATGGTCTTTAGTCGTTATGCTATATAGGTGAGAATAAATTCTTTTCCTGAAATTTTGCTGTTTTACCTATATAGAATGAAGGATAGACCATGCATTTGGCTAAATAAACCAACATTTTCGTACAACTTCCCCGTTTAAAAAATACTTTCGTCCTATTATAATTTTTTAAAATTATCTGTTTCTTCATTGATCAGGCTACATTGGTGGCATGTGCCACATTTGTTTGTATGTGTAGAATTTACTGCCTTCCTTCTTTTGTAACCTGTCTCTAACATCCTTTTCAAATTTTGACCCATCTTATAAACAAATGTCGGTCTAGGACCTAATATCTCTGACATTTCTTCATTAGTTAATAATGTATGCCAATATTTGCTCATAATATCTTTAATCTGATTACTAAACGGACCGTATTCTATAATACAAGCTCTACTAAATGGCTTAATATTTGTACTGCTGTTCTTAACATGGTCACTGTCCGGAACAATGTTGTATTTCATTCCTAACAATGGCACATATTTTTCCCCATTGCTCTATCACATATGAGCTCACTTTCTTCATCATATCTTTATTATATCCTGTTTCACTAAATAATGAAGTTATATATTGCACTTCATCTAACATATCTTGGTAACTTGAGGTCATCCTAACTGCCCTGATACATTATCCCTTGTAAATGTTTCTCTTGGACTTCATTGGATGATTGCTGTCATAATCAATATACGAATTGGTAAAGGTCTCTTCTATGTATATTCGACTTGAAAATATTGTCCTTTCTTGTAACCACGGTGTCCAAATAAGCCACCCCTGTTTTACTACTTGTAGAAGTAAACTTCAAGAAGTCACTACTTTGGTTCAAATATTCCAAAAAGTTATTAAAAGTATGCTGATCACCCTCCCATATGATATAAATATCATCTAAAAATCGTGAGTAATATTTGATATTACCAAAAAACTCACTGTTAAATATGGTATTCTCCTCCCAGTCCAACATTACCATATTTGCATAGATGGGGGGCACATGCTGCCCCCATAGCTACACCCTTGGTTTGTTTGAACATCTCACCTTCACAGTATATAAAGTTGTTATCCAATACTATGGACATGAGTTCTATAATCAACTTAATTTTCTCCCATTCCAAATTACTATGTTTGTAGATACTGTCAGTAAATGCCTCCATACCCTGATTCTTGGGGATACACATAAATAGATATATTACATCTATGGAGGCAAACAATATATCATTATCAGCTATATGAATGGGATCTTTCATTAAAAATTCCCAGGAGTCCTTGACCATAAGTTCCACTTTTCCATATATATGTTTTAGCAAAGAGTCTATAGCCACTCCCCAGTATGGAAATTAGAAATGGCTGCCAATTCAACTCTGATAGTCAGCGCTACAGCTCCTTCATCAAAGAGTTTGGACAGAAGTTCCAGGATTGCGGTAATAGGAGCTGTAAAAGGTTGTAGGTTCTGTCTCGCAGCCCAGCATGAAAATCTTTTCCACTTACTGGAATACAATCTCCTTGTGGACGGTGTATGGGAAGAGGAAAAAATACGACTCACTGCAGGAGAAAAAGAGCAACACCTGACTAAGTGTGTAATTGGAGCAGCCATGCTGTCAACTTGAGGGTTTGTACAGATTGATGGAACGCTCCCGACTAGAGTGGGGTCAAAAGGTCTGGAACTGGGTCCAGAATCCAAAGTTCCTCCATCAAAAGGGTCCAGAAAAAGGGGAACCAAACTTGTCAAGGCCAGTAAGGTGCAATGAGAACCATCTTGCTTTTCAACATGCTGGCTTTCTGAGGTACTTTGGGTATTAAGGGGAATAGGGGAAAGGCGTAGAGTAGTCCCAGGGGCCAATTGTGAAACAGTGCATCCCTTGGTGACTTCCCTGGAGAAGGAATGAGGGTAAAGTAGCTGCTGCATTTGGCATTCATGGCAGTGGCATAAAAGGTCGCAGCAAGGCTGGCCCCATTTTTGGAAAATCTCTTCCACAATCTGTTTTCAGAGACCACTCGTGAGGCAACAGAACAGTTCTGCGGAGTTTGTCCGCTATCACATTGGATTTCCCCGGGATGTCTCTCATCAGAAAGCTTTGAGAAGAGATTGCCTATTGCCAAACTTGTGCCTGCCGACATAGTGGATAGATTTGGATCCTCCTTGCTTGGTTATGTACCACACTACTGACATGTTGTCAGTCTGAATTGCAACCACCCTGCCCATAGAGTGTCCTGAAATGCCTGCAACACAGAGCAAAACTCATCTCCAGAACGTTGATGTGCAAGTGGCTTTTGCATTCTTGCCATAGGCCTTGGACTGTCATCCCCAGATGTCCCCCCCCACCAGATTTTTGAAGCATCCGTGGTCAGTACTTCATTGGGTTTAGAAAGGACAAGGGGTTGGCCCTGACACAACTGGTCCATCTGAGCCACCAAAGGAGACATTCTGCAATAATCTGTGATGATAATCTGATGTGAAAGAGGAAGATATTGCACTGACCATTGAGCAAATAGCAACCATTGCAAAACTCTCATGTGTAGTCGTGCTAGGGGAACTAGAACAGATGCTGCCATGGTACTCAGAACTCGCAGCACATATGTGGCCTGAACTTTCTTCTTTGACATCAAAATCCTGATTTGCTGATGAAAAGACTTTATTCTGTCTGGGTTAAGTTTTGCAGTCATATTTCTTGAATCCAGTTCTGCGCCTATAATATGCTGAGACGGAGACGAGGCAATTTTTTTTTTTTTTTAAGTTTCTGTGATACCTAGTCTGGCACAAAGTGCCATTGTTTCATCTCTCGCTCGTAGTAACAGATGCTTGGTGGTGGCGAATAGGAGCCAGTCGTCTAGATATGGAAACACATGGAATTCCCGAAGTGAGCCGTGACCACTGCCATGCAATATGGTGAACACTCTAGGGGTTGTAGTGAGACCAAAGAGCAGGGCTCGAAATTGGCAATGACTGGGTCCCAGCCGAAAGCGCAAGTGTCTCCTGGATCACCTGCCCATCTTTATATCATAGTACGCATCCTGGAGATCTACTGAGCAAATCCAATGGTCTTTCCCGATAAACGGGAAAATTGACTGCAGAGATACCATCCAGAACTTTGACTTCACTGCTTTGTTTAGCTTGCTGAGATCTAGAATGCATCTCCGGTCCCATGTCTTTTTTGGAACTAAAAAGAATCTTAAGTTCTGGATCCCATTTGGTCTGTGGGGACCTCTTGGATGACTCTTTCTAGCAATGAGAGTATCTCTTGTGCTGCACAGGCCTTTTGACAGGGTGGAACATCTGATAAGGACTGGTTTACCAGAGGGGGAATGAAAAACGGTATGTAATAGCCTCTGGACATAACTGTTTATACCCATTTGCCTTGAGAGATTTCTTGCCAGGCGTTTAGGTACAGTGGCAATCGACCCCCAACTACATCCAGAGAAGAGCAGGTAAGCCTCCTTTCAGGAGTACTGGAAGAGCCCGTCAGAGAACACATCTCCGTCGCCCAGATTTTGTGGACCCCCCTGCCACGAGGTCGGCGTTTTCCATTACAACTTCCCCCTCCGCCCCTGGGGAAGTCTCACCATGTGTCAGAGAAACTTTTCTGGGACCTGAGGAACCACGTCTTTCCGCCCTTTTGACCTTTGGGATAAAGTCTAGATGGGGCAGAAAAACAGACTCCGACAGATAAGGTCTTCCGGTCCTGCTCTCACCTGGTCAAAGTTTTTCACCTTTGGTCCAAAAAGGGATGAACCATCAAAGAGGGCATTGGTGAAGGAAGAATTGAAGGGCTCAGCAAAGTTGCAAAGGTACATCCAGGAAAGCCTCCTCAGGGAAATTCCTGTTGCTGCCGCTCTACCCACTCCATCAACTGCATATGAAATGAGTCTCGTGAAGGAGTTAACTATAGAATTGAGGGTGGAGAGCTGTAAGGATACTTTGTCCGAAGACCCCTGAGCCACAGCACCCTGAAGTGAATCTCCGAGCTCCTTCAGGAGCTCCTTTGAAGTCTCGTAAAATGGGTAAGGTAATTTAGCAACCATAAGGTGAAGGCCGCTGAAGAAAAGGAGTGCCTTCCATATCTGTCCATGGTCCTAGACGCCTTGTTGGGAGGATGGACAAATGAGGTGGTCTCATAGCTCCTTCTTAGTGGCTACAACCACCGTTTCTACAGGGACACCCTTAGGCAGGAATTCCTTCTCTGAGTGGCAGTAATAAATTTGTTAGGCCTCCTTAGAAAGTACAGTTGTGTACACTTGCCATAAATGTAAATGTTAGAGTGCATTCACTATTGCAGTCATCACATTTGGGTCATCCCTGCCAGGGTAGCTCTTGGCTGGCAGAAATACCAGAGACTTAGTATTTCTGCATCAGTTACTGTCGCTTGAGGACTGACATCAGGTCATCAGAGGTATAAAGTAAGGCAGCCGATGCCATTGCATCAGTCTTTCTTGCCCTAACCAGTCAGGAGCCCCTAAGGTAGGAGGCCAGGTTCTGGTGGAAAAACCCCACCAGTGGAAAATACCAATATGTCCCTTGTAAGTAAACGACAACAAGGAAGAAGGGTAACAAATGGAGAAAGAGAAAAAAGGTGGGGGTGGAGGGAGGGAAACCAGGACTGCAACAATGAATACACTAACATCTACATTTATGGTAACTGTACACAACTGTACTATGTTCTTCATGTTTCACTGTTGCAGTCATCACATTTGGGTAGATTCTCAAAGCTGAGGAAATGGGTGGAGGCAGTCAAGGAAGCTAGGGGCTGGCTAGGATGCCCTGCAAGACTACAGAGGCAAACCCTGCCCTGGATTTGGAGAAGAGGGGCAGGTGGTAATGCTTAGTAAAAGTGTGAACAGATGTCCAAGGTGGCAGCCTCCAGGATGTTCCTGGCAGGGACTCCTCTGAGGAAAGCTGCAGAGGTGGAGGCTGCTCTGGAGGAGTGTGTCCTGACCCCTGGGGGGGGGGGGGGCTTACTGTGCTGTTCGTAGCAGAAATGGATAGTGTGCTATCCATTTGGAGATAGTTTGCAAGGAGATGGCTATGCCTTCTGCCCCTGTAGCAAAGCTTACTAGCAATTGGTCAGACTTTCTGAAGTGTTTAGTCCTGTCCAGGTAGTATCTGAGCTGTCTGTGCACATCTAGAGTGTGCAGAATCCTTTCTCCCTTGTTCTGGGAATTAGGAAAGAAGGTGGGCAAATGAATGGATTGGTTGAGAGCCACACTGGACACCACCTTGGGCATGAAGGATGGTTTAGTTCTGAGGGATACCCGGTCTGCATGGAAGAAGGGTTCCACAGCCACGAGTGCTTGCAGCTCAGAGATTCTTTTGGCTGAAGTGATGGCCAGAAGGAAAGCAGTCTTCCAGGAGAGAAATGTTAGCTCTGCAGGAGAAGCTGGTTTGAAAGGAGGCAAGGTGAGCTTTTTCAAGACAAAGTTAAGGTCCTATGCAAGGTGTTGTGCCCTTCTGGGGGATCTCAAGTTGCTAGCCCCTCTGAGGAACTGTTTGATCAAAGGGTGTGAGAAAAGGGGCTGCCCAGTGGGAAAATGAGCAGAAATAGCAGCGGCATGAATTTTTACAGAAGAGAAAGAGACCACTGTGTAGTCGGTCAGCTAAGTAATCAAGGATGAGAGGGATTGAGGGCTGTGCCATAATGGCCCCCTTAGCCTGGATGCAGGTGCAGAACCTTTTCCATTCATCTGCACAAGACTTTATGCTGCTAGGGTGTCTAGCCTCACGGATGACATCCAGAACCTGTTTACTGAGGATGGCAGATTGGTTCAGGGTTAGGGAATAAGCCAAGCTGCCAAATTGAGTGTCTGCAATTGGGGATGCATGAATTCCTCCTCCCTCTGGGTTAGGAGGTTTGGAATCAGAGGAAGATGCCATGGAGGCAGCGGTGACAGGCTGCACAGAAAGGGGCATCAGTGCTGTCGGGGCCAGTCTGGAGCTATATGAATGGTCCTTGGTTTTTCCTCCCTTATTTTGAGCAGCAGTACCCTGTGGATGAGAGGTAGGGAAGGAAAGGCATAGACCAAGAGGTTGACCCAGGGGAAGGACAGGGCATCCACTTTCCAAGCCATGCCATGATGCTCCCTGGTGCAGAATTTGCTCAGCTGATGGTTGGTGTGGGAGGCAAAGAGGTCGAATTTGCTCAGCTGATGGTTGGTGTGGGAGGCAAAGAGGTCGACCTTCAGGTTCCCTATTTCTGAGTTATTAGGAAGAAGGTACTTCTGTTGAGCTGCAACTCATGTGGGTCCAAAAGCTCTCTGATCAATTGGTCTGGCAGGTATTGTGCTAACTGGTGTAGTTGCATGGAAGAGGCTGTGGGCCAAAGGGTCATGGCCAGCCTGTATAGAGGGTATGAGCGAGTCCCCCCTACTTGTTGATGTACCACATCTCAGTGATGTTGTCTGTTCTGATCAAGAGAATCCCTGGAGAGAGAGAGAAGGGGTTTGAAAGCTATCAAGGCATGCTGCACACAGCCATCTCTTAAAATGATGTGCAGGGGGATTTGCTGTGGGCTCCACTGGCCCTGAATGCACCTGCCATCTAGTTGAGCACCCCAAGCATAGTCTGATGAGTCTGTGGGGAGGGTCTGGGCAGCAGGGTGTGGGGAGAAGGGCAGTCCCTTGTTGTGGGAGCAGGCCGTTGCCCACCAAAGAAATTCCTTTCACAGGCAAGGAATAATAGGTAGAAGAGTTTCCAGGTCTTGAGAATGTTGACACCAAAGGCTCTTTAGGTACCATCTATGTTTCCTCAAATGCAGTCTGGCATATGGAATGAGGAGTACGCAAGATGCCATAAACCCCAGGGCTTGCAGGATTTTCCTTGCAGAAAGCTGGGGTCTGGTGGCCAGTTGAGAGAAGTAGGCCGATATGAAAATTTGTTTCTCTGGTATAAGGAATGCCATGTCCAGACTTGCTCCCAGGAAGATTTTCCTTTGGGTGGGCACCTGTTTTGATTTCTTTTTCATTGACTGTGTAACCTAGGGAGGTTAGTAGGCTCTTTACACAGGCCAGGTGTTTGAGCAGCTTTTCCTGGCTGCCTGAATAAAGCAGTCGTCTAAGTAGGTGTAAATTTGAATATTTCTTTGTCTGCAAAAGGCAATGGCCGGAGCAAGGCATTTTGTGAAAACTATGAGAGCAGTAGATAAGCCAAAGGGAAGCACAAAGAACTGAAAGTGTTGAGATCCTGACCTGAAGAGGTGATTTTCTGCATGATTCCCTGATAGAAATGTGAAAGAAGGCCTCTTTTAGATCCAGGGTAGCTAGCCAAGCGACCTTGGACAGCATGGGTAGCAGCTGCTGGAGGGTGAGCATTCTGAATTTTGGGATGGCCAGGAAGGTGTTTAGAATGGAAAGATCAAGGATGGGGCGCCAGGTATCCCGTTTTCTGGGCAACAGAAAAAAAGTCTGGAGTAGAAGCCTTGGCCTATCTGTTCTGCAGGAATGTGCTCTACTGCCCTCAAAGAGAGCAGGGAGTGAATTTGCTTTAGAGCCTCTGCCCAATGATTTGGTGGCAGATCCAACCCTGGAAGGGGTGTGGAAGGAGAATTTGTAGCCCTGAGACGCAATGTTCAGAACCCACTGATCCTTGGTAATGGTGGCCCAGGTGCTTGAGTGAAAGGAGAGTTTTCCTCCTACGGGTATGTGAAGATGGGCAGAGGAGAGGAGTCATTGTGAGTTCTTATCATAAGAGGGTGGCTTAGAACGCCCTGGTTTTGAAGTGGTGGTAGTCCATTGCTTAGATCTCTGCATTCCCTGGGGCTGCTGTCTGGGGAGGGTCTGTTTCCACAGGGCCTAGGCTGGGCCTGTTTACTCGGAACAGGAAGGGACCAGTACTTGGAGGAAAAATGTCTGCATTACCTAGGGGGCTGAACCTGTAAGAAATCTTTAACTGTTTGCATAGATTTTTAAGACCTCTTCTGCCTCAGTGCCAAATAAGTTATCTTTGTGCAAGTCTGCATCCAACAATTTAGATTTGACATGGTCTGGCAGGGGTTGTTCCTTAAGCCATGCACGTCTTCTGACTGATCGTGACTGCTGCCCGCAAGAAGCTTCTAGGGTGTCAAAACCACAGTGCAAAGTGTGTTTAGTTACTTGACTTGCAGAATGCATTAAGTCTTGCAAATCTTTAGATTCTGTCCAAGCAGGAAAGGGCATTTTTTGTTTAAGGAGTTCTAAGGAATGTTGCTGATATGGAACTGACAATTTAGTGCCTTGACAGCAAGAGTAGCTTGAGGTTTATACTTTTTTACCCCATCTGCCCAATGCTTGGGAATCCCTGTCTGAGGGGGTAGGATTCTTAGATTGCTTTAATCCCTTTTGGTCCTTCAAAAACGACAGCAGGGTCAGCTTTTGGATTTTTAAAAAGATATTTGAGAGAGTCAGAGATTTACCGGTCTGGTTTCGGGGAGCAGGAGGTAGGGCATCGGGAGTCTAGCTGGATTCAAGGAAATCATCATCCACCACATCCAGGACTGGGGGGGTGGCCAAGGGTCTCTGTTGCTGAAGATCTAGGAATTCCCCGAGTCTCTTTGCAGACTTGAGGGTAGTCCTGATTCTCCCACTGGAAATGTTCCTTTAAAGTATGCAGCGTTTCCCCAAAGGAAAAATCCTCTGGGGGAGAGGCTGAAGGAATGGATTCGACTATCAGAATCCTCAAGTGGAGAGGGGCTGCATGTCTTCATAGTCAGATGCATCAGATTCATCTGACTCTTGTTCAGACAAAACTACTGGGGACAGCTCTCTTTTCCTTTTTGAGGGGGTAAGCTTGGCTTCCCCTGATCAGTATGATAAGGTCTTCTGCCAATGAAAGTATTTGAGATTGAGGCAAGGTAGCAGGCACCTGGGAGTGGGTAGTCAGTTTCTAGGGGGTGGTTCGAACCCTGGGCCTAAGGAACTCTGTTTTCGAAAGAACGGTAGTCGCAAAATAAAATGTCGGTTTGTGTCAAGATTCAGTGGTGGGAAGGACTTCCTCGGAATCCGGTGCCTGCTCAGCGGCTCTGGGTCCATCCAAGATAGAGACAACCACAGGATCCTTACACGAAGAGGTCTGGGGCATACCGGACACCGAAAGGGTCTTGGTAGTGGCCTGCGAAATCAACTGAAGTGGGCATCAGGGGCTGCGAAAGCACCTCAGTGAGTACCGGAGAACTGACTACTACTTTAACGGAAGTCTCGTCAGAAGGTTTGGACCTGTGCTCTCTCTGTCTTTATTTATTTTTTATTTTTTTATTTATCATTTGTTGACCAGGAAAGTCCGACTAGGTTCCACAGAGCCTGTTTTCAGCGGAGGCCCGGGGAAAAATGCTCCAGATGCATGTCTTTGGAATGTGGGAGGAAACCGGAGTACCCGGAGGAAACCCACGCGAACACAGGGAGAACATGCAAACTCCACACAGAAGGCACCCCAGCCGAGAATCGAACCGGAGAACCTCTTGCTGTGAGGCAACAACATTAACCGCTGCACCACTGTGCCGCCCATATCATTTATCTCTACGTTTTTTCGGAAGATCTGCTGTAGAATGGCTTACTAAAGCTATATCGGAATTAGCATACCGTAAACGAAAATATCTAGCTACAATAAGGGCCAGATGACGGATAGTTCTGGCGTTAAAGCACAGAAGTGACAACATGGGATGTCGTGGTCGAGGTCTAGACAAATGACACAATAAGAGTGGAAGTCTCGGTGTGGTATTTGCTTTCCACAGGCGAGACAATTAACTTTTTCTGACATCGGTTTAGTGCAAGAAAAAAGGATACCCAAAGGAGTACTTAACTTTAGAAGACTTCAACTTCAAATTGGAAATGAAAACTCAAGTAGCGGCCGATGGGCACTCGTACGAACTGCTTCTGGTTCGGCCTCCACAGCAAGAAAGACTGATGTAATGGCATCAGCGGCCTTACTTTATACCACTGACGACCTGATGCCAATCCTCAAGCTACAGCAATCGACGCAGAAATACTAAATCTCTGGTATTTGGACCGGCCGAGGGCTACCCTGGCAGGGAAAACCCAAATGTAATGACTGCAACAGAGAAACATGGAAAACACCAGGCTCCACTGCATCAGGCGATGTCCAGACCTTATGAGAAATGACACCCAATACTTGGTCAAATGGGGGAGTCACCCAGGAGGTGGAAGGGCGAGATCCAAAAGTCTCCAGATATACCAATTCATCCTCTGAAGGTTTGGTGGACTTCCAGCCATCCCTCTGTACTCCGGAGAAGTCTTGGAAGAGAACGCCACCTGCAGAGACCTACTGAGGCTCTAGGTCTGTAAGCTTTGGAGGGGGCGGTGGTGAAGAGCTAGACACTGGCACCTGGAAGGGACGAGAGGTTGGCTTCGGGTCTGTCTGGGGAGACAGCATCCTCTCCATCAGTTTTGAAAGCCCACCCCCCCTCCCCCCGAAGGGACTCTCCACTCCGTAGAGACAGAAAGTGACTCAGAGGCAGAGCTGGTGGCTCCAAAAATGAGGTAGGAGCTGAGCTCAACTTAACTGAGGAAGAGTCGGATCTGATAACTGTCCGCGCCGACTCTCCTCCCTGGACCAGACTAGCGAGCGTGGGCTCCTATATTCCTCTACGTCAGAAGGAGCCAAGGGCATCAGAGTAGAAGTAGGAACCGAAGATTCCAAAAGTGGTAGCTGGGCTGATGGTTCCGCTACTATCGGATCCAATTCTCTCGCTCCGAAGACTCCAGGATGATCGGAGGAATCGAAATGGCTGGCGACAAATGGTGTGGCTCCAATTCCTTTGGGGCAGGAGACGACTAGGGACAGTGTTAAGAGCAATCTCTTCACCACCCACTCCATGTCATCATCAGATAAACTCCTCGAAGAATGGGTGGACAAGAAAGGAGATAGTACAGTTGTGTACACTTACCATAAATGTAGATGTTAGAGAGTATTCACTGTTGCAGTCATCACATTTGGGTTATCTCCTTGCAGTAGCTCAGTCAGCCTGATTATCAAAGTCCTGGGTCCTGTGTCAGTTGCTATCTCATCTTCCATGACGTCAGGTAGTCAGGAGTATATCATGCAAGACACCATTACATCAGTTTTTCTTGCCCCAGATGTCAGGTGCCCCCATAATGGGAAGCAATTAAATTATATATACACACATACACATATACATATATGTGCAAGGATATACCTCCAACAAAAAAGCAAATACACCAAAAAGCTTTTAAGCATAGTAAAGGAGAACAGAGGTATAGCCAAAAGAAGTCCGGGGGGGGCTGGAGGGAGGGTAACCAGGACTGCAACAGTGAATACACTAACATCTACATTTACAGTAAGTGTACACAACTGTACTATGTTCTTCGTGTTTAACTGTTGCAGTCATCACATTTGGGTAGATTCCCAAAGCTAAGGATGGGAGGAGGAATTTAGATAGCATTAGGACCAGCTATAAGGCCCTGCAAGACTGCAGTCGCAAAGCCAGCTCTGGATTTAGAGAAAATTGGCAAATGGTAATGCTTGGTGAAAGTATATACAGAACTCCAGTTGCAGCTTCTAGGATGTCCCTGGTAGGGGCACCTCTGAGAAAGGCTGTAGAGGTAGATGCAGCCCTGGCTGAGTGTGGTCTTATTCCCTGTGGGACAGGTTTTCCATGGTGTTTATAGCAGAAAAGAATGCAATGGCCTATTCATTTAAAAATGGTTTGCTTTGAAATGGCCTTCCCCTCTGCCCCTGCAGCAAATGCCAGAGCAGTTATTCAGATTTACTTTGAGATTTAGTCCTGTCCAAGTAAAATCTAAGTTGTCTGTGCACATCTAAGGAGTGCAGTATCCATTCCCCTTTGTTCTCTGGATTAGAAAAGAAGGTTGGTAAATGAATGGACTGATTAAGAGCCACACAGGATACTACCCTGGGCATGGAGGGATTGGTCCCGAGGGACACCCTGTCCACATGAAAGATACTGAAAGGCTCCGGGCCTGCAATTCAGATACCCTTCCTGCTGAAGTGATTGCTAAAAGGAAGGCTGTTTTCCAAGAAAGGAATTTTTACTCTGCACTTGCTGCTGGCTCAAAAGGAGGTAGAGTGAGTTTTTTCCAATACAAAGTTAAGGTCCCAGGCTGGAGTTGGGACTCTCCTGGATGATCTTAATTTTCTGTCCCCTCTGAGGAAGTGCTTGAGCAGTGGATGAGAGAAAAGGGGTGGTTCCGTGTTGTAATGAGCTGAAATGGCTGAGGCATGAATTCTGGAGAAAAAAAGAAAGGCCCTTGTGAAGCATCTCAGTTAAGTATTGAAGAATCTGAGGTAAATTGGGCGCTCCTGTGCCCATCCCTTTTGTCTGGTTCCAGGCACAGAATCGTTTCCATTTTTCAGCACAAGATTTTCTAGTACTAGGCCTCCTTGCCTCCAAAATTACATCCAACACTTGTTTACTGAGGGATGGTAACGGAGAGATTAGGTAATTAGCCAGGCTGCCAGGTTCAGGGTTTGAAGCTGAGGATGCAGAATCTGCCCTCCTGCTGTGACAGCAGGGTAGGGGTCTTGAGGCAGTGCCATGGAGCCAGCAGTGAAGCACTGTGTAAGGGAAGGTACCAGAGCTGGCGTGGCCAGTCTGGTGCAATCAGTATCATCCTCGGTTTGCCCAGTTTGATCTTTAGTGGTACTTTGGAGAGGAGAGGCAGAGAAGGAAAGGTATAAACTGATAGATTTTTCCAGCTGAAGAACAGGGCATCCACTTTCCAAGCTTGTTTGTGGGGAGTCCTTGTGCAGAATTTGTCCAATTGGTAGTTCTGGGGGGGGGGCAAACGGGTCTATATCTGGGCTCCCCCATTTGTTTATCAACATGCTGAAGGTCTTTGGTTCCAGTTTCCACTCATGTGGGTCCATGAGATTTCTGCTTAGTTAGTCTGCCAGTGTATTTAGTTTTCCTGGCAGGAACTGAACTTGTAGATGCACTTGGTAGCTCAAAGCTGTGTTCCACAGAGCCATGGCTAGTCTGCACAGGGAGTATGAATGGGTACCCCCCTGCTTGTTTATGTACCAGTGGTATTGTTCATCTTTACCATTAACTTGTCCTGGAAGAATGTGGTCCTTGAAGGCAGTCAAGAGCATTCTGTACAGCTAACATTTCTTTTTGATTGATATGCAGGTGCATTTGACTTGGGTTCCATTTGCCCTGAATGCACTTCCCTGCCAGGTGAGCCCTCCATGCATAGTCTGATGTGTCTGTTAGGGTATGTGCGGCAGGGGGTGGAGTGAACGGTAGTCCCTTGTTTTGGTGGTAGCAGGCCTCTGCCCACCAAAGGAACTCTAACTGTAGGCAAGGTATGATAGGAATCATTACTTCTAGATCCTGAGAATGTTGACACCATAGGTTTTTAGATACCACTGTAGTTTCCTCATATGCAGCCTTGCATATGGAATTAGGAGAATGCAAGAGGCCATGAACCTCAAAGCTTGCAGTATTTGCCTTGCAGATAGCAGGGTTTTTGTGGCCATTAGTTTGGAATAGGCTGTCAAATGAATTCCTCTGGCGCGAGGAAAACCATCTGGGAAGTTGGGTTTAAGCTTGCTCCAAGGAATATAATTTGACGACAGGGTACAACATGTGATTTCTTTTCATTTATGGTGTACACTACACAAGTTAGCACCTTTTGTACAAATGCCAGATGATTCAAAAGTATGTCCTGGCTTTCTGCCTGAATTAGACAATCGTCCAGGTATGGCTATATTTGAATATTACTTTGCCTGCAAAATGCAATGACTGGAGCTAGGCACTTTGTGAATACCCTGGGCACAGTAGATAAGCCAAAGAGCAGTGCAGAGAACTGATTAGTGCATGTAGCCTGCTTTGAAGTGTAGGTATCTTCTGCAAGATTCCCTGATTGGGATGTGCAGGTAGGCTTCCTTTAAATCCAGTGTTGCCAACCAGGCATCCTTCCCTAGCATGGGAAGCAACTGGTGAAGAGTTAGCATCTTGAATTTTGGAATCACCAAAAAGGTGTTTAAGATAGAAAGGTCCATGATAGGACGCCAGTTGTCATCTTTTCTGGGTACCAGGAAAAGAATTTAGTAGAAACCTTGTCCCTTTTCCTCTTCTGGTACAGTTTGAATAGCCCTTATGCTTAAGGGAGAGAGTACTTGCTTTTGAGCCTCTGCCCACTGATTTGGGGGTAGATCTGGCCAACCTTTTGGGGTTGGTAACGTGTGGAAGTGAAATCTGTATTCCTGGGATACTATTTAAAACCCATTTGTCCTGGGTAATGAGTTCTCAGTTTTTTGCCTGCAGAGCAATCTTTCCCCTCAAAGGAGCAGTCAATTGAGAAGTGCTTGGAAGTGTTAAAATTATGTCATTGAGAAAGCTTACCATATGGGGGAGTCTTACTACTCCCTGATTTGGAAGTGGGAGCTCCCCCCCCCACTGCTTAGTCCAGTGCGTACTCTGAGACTGAAGCCTGGGTGTTCTACTGGTTCTGGGTTTGGACCGAGAAGGCCTGGAAGAGACAGGAAAGGACCAATTCTTAGAGGGCCAATGCCTACTAAATCTGAGAGGCTGTACTTGTAGGAAATCTTTAACAGTTTGCATAGATTTAGCTTTTTCCTCCATCTTTTAAGTACATCTTCTGCTTTGTTGCCAAACAGGTGGTACTGACTTAAGGGAGCATCCAGCAATTTAGCTTTAACATGATCTGGCAAGGACTGCTCCTTAAGCCAAGCATGCCTTCTAACTACAGACCCAGTGATAGCAGCCCTGCAAGATGCCTCTAGTGAATCAAAACCACATTGCAAAGTATGTTTTCCAACTTGTTCAGCAGAATGCATTAAATCCTGTAAATCCTTATTTTCCACACAGTCAGGAATCATCATTTTCTGTTTAAGCAATCCAATAATATGCTGCTGATACGAAACTGGCAGTTTAAGGCCCTAATGGCCAAGGTTGCATTAGTGTATACCTTCTTACCCCATCTATCCAGCGCCTTGGAATCTCTATCAGAAGGGGTAGGATTTTTGGCAGTAGTAGCCTTATTGCCCTTGGGTCGTTGTGAAATGGTCTCAAGATCTGCAACAGGATATTTAAAAAGGAACTTGAGAGAGTCAGGAACCCTGTAATATCTTATCAGGTTTTCTGGGAGCAGGAGGTAAACAGTCAGGAGCCAAGCTAGATTCTGAAAAGGCATCATCAACAATGTCTAGTACAGGAGGGATAGCTAAAGGCCTGTATTGGGGCAAGAGTAAGAAATCCCTAAGCCTCTTTTTAGAATCGGAGTAATCCTAGCTTTCCCAGCGAAAATGCTCCCTAAGAGTATGCAAAGGTTTCACCAAAAGAGAAATCCTCTGAGGGGGAAGCAGACGGAATAGAGTCCTCTGCATCAGAATCGTCAAGGGTAGATAAGGGTAAATCCTGGCCATCCGCAGAAACAAATTTCAGAATCCTGATCAGAAGTACCATAAGCAAATTCAGTCCTAGTCTCTTAGAGGGGGAAGGCTTGCTTCCCCTGATTAAAGTAATAAGGTCTTCAGCCATTCTTATTTGTTTTTTAGGCATAGAGGCCTGACCATGTGGTCTGGGCATCGGTTTTCTAAGCATGGTTCAAGTTTTAGGCCTTGAAGAAGATGGCGTCGGTTTAATATGCAAGTCAGTAGGCCTGAATACACCCTCAGGAGCCGGTGCCTGCACAGCAGCTCCAGACCCATCCACGGTAGAGACATCCGCAGGTTCCACAGTTGAAGCATCTCGCTACATACCGGACTCTGAATGGGTCTCAGAAGAGGCCTGTGAATCTGAAGTGGTGGGTATCTGGGGCTGGGAAAGCGCCTCACCGAGTACCGGTGAACTAGCGACTAGCTTAGGGAGAAGCGTTGTCGGCAGCTTTGGACCTAGGTGGCCTGTTTCTCTCTTTACCTTTGCTTTTTTCGGAATGTCGGTAGTCAAGTGGCTTACCGAAGACATATCTGGATAATCGAACCAAGTACCAAAATATTTAGAAGCGTAAACATACCAACAACTAATAGTTCACTGTTTAAATATGGCACAAAACCGACAGCGAGGTATGTCGTGGTCAGGGCCTAGGCAAAGAATACAGTATGAAAGAAAATCTTTAGGAGGTATTTGCTTTCCAAAAGAAATACAATTATTGACTTTTACTGACATCGATTTAGAGCAAGAAAAAGTTTCCCCAACAGGGTACTTAGCTTTAGCTGAAGACTTCGGTACTGAAACTCGAAAATGAAAATTTCAGGAGTTGGCCGACCGGCCCTTGCGAAGTGCATCTGCTTTGGGCACCGCACGGCAAGAAAGACTGATGTAATGACATCGGCTGTATGCTTTATACCCCTGACTAACTTGCGTCACTGAAGATGAGACAGCAACCAAAGCAGGACCCAAGACTTTCATAAAATCAGGCCGACTGAGGGCTACTGCAAGCAGATAACCCAAATGTGATGACTGCAACAGTGAAACAAGAGCAACATCTGCCTCTCTCTAATATAGGAGATCTCAGTGTTGGAGATATTGGCTCCAACAAAGGAGACAGACTCCTTGATATCTTTATCGGCTCCATGGACACTCTAGGTGCCAAAGAGAATTCCTTGGTTCCAGACTTGTCAGAATAGAGAGCCCTCTGTTCAGATAAAACCAATTTCTTTGGTGGCTTCGAAACTGGAGCTGTAGAGGCCGGTCTTTTCAGTGATTTAGTGTGGGATAAAGAAGGGGAGGAAGATTTGGAGCTCTGGGTATCTAAACCTTCCTGAAGAACCATTTCAGAGCTCTGGGTATCTAAAGCTTCCTGAAAGGACCCTTTCAATAATCCCCTTGCCATTAACTTACTCCTCCTCTCATGGAGCACCCTGCTACTGAATGCATAGCAAATGGTGCAGGGGTCCTGTAAATGGATGGCACAGAGGCAGTAAACGCAACTTGTGTGCACATTCGAGAGAGACATCTTTTGAGTGCATTTACCACACTTCTTGAACCCCAACTGCTTATGCTCCCTGGGTTTGGTTCTTCCCCTTATCTTTAGGCATCCTGTCCAACACTACAGCCTAGCAAATTCACTGACCAACTAAGAAAGGCTATAACTGGAGGGGAAAAAAAAAAAAAAAAAACACACGCAGACGGTTAACTACCACTATAAATCACAAAGGATACAGATACAAATATAAATATACTTTTTTTCTTTTTCTTAAAAGAGGTGAAGCAGCAAGAAAGAAGATGAAAGGTATAAGAATCCACTAAAACGGATTCTAAACCTAAGGGGAAGTGGCCCTCAACTTAAACGGCCGCGAGAGCCCTCTAAGTTAAACAGAGCTCTCACTAGTAGTTGGGAAGGGAAAAACTAAGTACTATAAGGATCTGACACAGAAAACAAGAAATCTATCTTGAAGAAAGGTAGCAAAGAGAGAAACTTTAGACAAATAGAATTAGAAAAAATCTATACTTAGCCAAGAAGACAGCAGGAACATTTGACAGCTTGAGCAGCAAATGAGATCGGGGAATGTGGCCCAGAGCATCATGGAAAATGGGTTAGCCTCAAGCCAGTGGAAGCTCTCGAGCTGAATGATGGGAAGACAGGACAACATAACATTATATACAGCTTTACCACACCAGCCCAGCAACCATAAATCCCCTGTCAAAAGGCAAAGTGGCTAGTTGTATGGACTTAGCGGGAGAGTTAGAAACTGTGGAAGGGTTTTCCTTCTGTTCAAAATAAATTCCTTCTTATCGCTAGGAATTTAATAACGTTAGTCTGTTCCCTTGGGTGCTTATAGCTTATTATCTGACCTTATAAAGAAAAAGCAAATATGTTTTAAACTCAAATTACTGGCCTATCGCAGTGCATCCCTGCTGAAGGATTTAAAGAAATAACCTTCCTTCTTCAGATGCCCAGAATATTTTTAATCAGTTTTGGAAAAATATCAATCACAAGCCGTTATAGGGTAGTCTTTTTTCCAGTGCAAAAGCAAGGAAAGTACAATTGTGTACCCTTGCTATAAATGTAGAAGTTTGAGTGTATTCACTGTTGCAGTCCTAACCAATGGGCTATCCGGCTCCCGGTAGCCCTCAATTGGCCAGAATACCAAAGGTAAGTAAATAGGACATTGGCTGTAGTCAGTTGTAAAGGATGTTAGGAAGTCCGATACAAAAGGAGGCAGCCAACGTCACTTCCTCAGTCTTTCTTGCCATAACAGTCAGAAGCTCCCAGAAAACCAGGCTTAAACCAAAAGCAACTTTGGCAAATACCAATTTTAGCCTGTACCTTAGGAAAAGAGAACAGGAGAGGACAAAAATGGGGAAAGGAGGGAGGGAAACCAGGACTGCAACAGTGAATACACTAACATCTACATTTATGGTAAGTGTATACAACTGTACTATGTTAATCATGTTTCACTGTTGCAGTCCTAACCAATGGGTTGATTACCAAAGCCAAGAGCAAAGGGAGGAGGAACTAACAGAATCAAGGATTGGAAATAATGCCCTGCAGAACAGCAGTGGCAAACACTGCCCTGGCCCTAGAAAACAAAGGCAAATTATAATGCTTAGAGAAAGTGTGAACATAAGACCATGTGGCAGCCTCCAAAATATCTTTAGTAGGGACACCCCTTAAAAAGGCTGCAGAAGTAGAAGCTGCTCTAGTTGAGTGGGTCCTAACCCCTTGAGGAGGAACCTTGCCATGAAAGGAATAACAAAACGTAATACAAATGTGCAATCCATTTAGAAATGGTTTGCTTAGAAATAGCCTTGCCCTGGGCTCCAAAACTGACAAATAACTGTCCTGATTTCCAAAGGTCTTTAGTCCTGTCCAGGTAAAACTTGAGCTGTCTGCACACATCAAGGATCCTTTCACCTCTATTTCGAGGATTAGGAAAGAAAGTATGAAGGTGTATGGACTGATTTAAGAGTCAAGCTAGAAACCACCTTAGCCATAAAAGGAGGGGTTGGTTCTCAGAGAGACCCTATCTTCATGGAAAATAAGAAAAGGCTCCACAGCATCAAAGCTTGCAGCTCCGAAACCCTCCTTGCTGAAGTTATAGCCAAGAGGAAGGCAGTCTTCAAAGAGAAAAACTTGGAATCTGCAGTGGCAGCTGGCTCAAAAGGAGGAAGAGTGATTTTCTCCAGAACAAAATTAAGATCCCAGGCTGGAGTAGGTGCCCTCTTGCAAGTACCTCTGAGAAATATTTTCATCAGGGGATGAGAGAACATGGGTTGTTCAAAAGAACAATGAGCAGAAATGGCTGAAGCATGGATCTTGATAGAGGAAAAAGAAAGACCACCCTGAAGCAAATCAGCCAGGTATTCCAGGATCACAGAAAGGGTAGGCTGAGAAGACGATTCCCCTCTAGCCTGCACCCAATGAGAGAATCTTTCCCATTTGCCAGCGTAGGACTTCCTAGTGTTAGGCCTCCTGGCCTCCAGCACGTCAACCACCTGCTGGGAAAGGAAAGAAAAGGAAGGAGTCATACAATGAGCCATGCTGCCAAATGGAGAGACTGAAGATAAGGATGCAGAATGTTTACCCCTTCCTGAACCAAAAGATCTGGCTTCAAAGGAAGATGCCAAGGAGGAAATTGGGAAAAACTGAAGCAGTGGATACCAATGCTGTCAGGGCAAGTCTGGAGCTATGAGAACAGTCCTTGGTCGTTCATCCCTGATCTTCAATAATACTCTGGGAAGAGGAGGAGGGAAGACAAACTGACAGCAGCGTCCAAGGGAAGGACAGAGCATCCACTCTCCAGGCTCTGCTGTGATGTTGTCTGGTCCAAAACAGAGGTAGAAGATGGCTGTCTGGGGAGGAGAAAAGATCCACCTGAGGTGTGCCCAAACGTTGAATGATGGTGTAAAAGACTGCACTGTTCAGCTGCCACTCGTGAGGATCCAAGGTTTGTCTGCTCAACTGGTCTGCCAAAACATTAAGCCTTCCTGGAAGAAATTGAGCTAAGAGATGTAGGCCCAGGGATACTGCTATGGACCAAAGATTCATGCTCTGCCTGCACAGGGGGTAAGAATAAGTCACTCCCTGCTTGTTAATATACCACATGACTGTGGTGTTGTCTGTTCTGACGAGCAGGGTTCCTGGAGAAAGAAGATGCTTGAAAGCTAGTAAGGCCTGCTAAACTGCTATCAACTCCTTTAGATTTATGTGCAGGGGCATCTGCTGGGCATTCCATCATCCCTGAATGCATCTGCCATCCAGGTGTGCTCCCCAGATGTAGTCCGATGAGTCTGTGGTAAGAACTTGAGCAGCAGGAGGTGGGCGAAAAGGAATGCCTTTGTTTTGTAGACAAGCTGTTGTCCACCACAGAAACACTGTATGCAGGCATGGAAGCAGAGGAATCATCATATCCAGGTCCTGTGTGTGTTGACACCAAATGTTCTTGACGTACCATTGCAATTTCCTCATGTGCAGTCTTGCATATGGAATCATGAGAATGCAAGAGGCCATGTATCCCAGAGCTTGCAGGTATTTCCTTGCAGGGAGCTGGGACAGGATTGCCAAGTCCTTGAAATAAACTGAAAGAGTTGTCTGCTTCTCCTGGGTGAGATATTATCTGGGTGGCTGTGTTCAGACTCGCTCCCAGGAATGTTACCTCTTTGGATGGCACATATTTTTTTTATTTTTCCTCGTTGAGAGTGTAACCCAGGGAAGAGAAGAGAGTCTTTACAAATTCTAGATCCTTTAACAGCTGCTCCTGAGAATTTGCTTGAATCAGAGTCTCGTCCAAGTAGGGATAAACATGAATTTTCTTCTGTCTGCAAAAAGCAATGACTGGAGCCAGGCACTTTGTGAAAACTCTGGGAGCAGTAGATAAGCCAAAGGGCAGTGCAGAGAATTGATAATGTTGCTTGCACACCCTGAAACGAAGGCACTGGCTGCAACTTTCCCTGATAGGGATGAATAGATAAAGCTTCCTTGAGATCCAAAGTTAGCAGCCAGGAATCATTTTCTAACACTGAGAGCAACTGATGCAGAGAGCATTATGAACGTTGGAATTACCAAGAAAGAGTTCAGAATGGATAGATCTAGGAAGGGATGCAAAGTGCCTTCTTTTTTTGGAACTAGGAAAAGTCTGGAATAGAAACCCTGGCTTACCTGCTGAGCAGGAACTGATTCTAATGCTCCAAGAAGAAACGGACACAATTTGTTTTTCTACTTCTGCCCTTTGGTTTAGAGGATCATCCGGGAATCCTTTGAACTGTATCCCTAGGGCACAAGTTTTCTTTCCACACCTTTCCAGTTCCCAGAGTACCTTATTTGTAGTCTGTGATAGTGGCCCAGACATATGCAAAAAGGGCCAACCTTCCCCCTTAAAGGACTCTCCAGGCAGGCAAGAACAGGCAGAAGTTGGATAAAGTCATTGAGAGTGAGATGCAAGCTTAGAACTTCCCACCTTGGAAGTGGAAGCCTGCCAATGCTTAAGACCTTTGAGGGGTAGCAACCTGCCACCTAAAAGATTTGTAACCTCTAGTCCTAGAACGGTTCTGTCTGCTGGTATCAGGAAACATCCAACTCTTAGAAGGGTAATTCCTGCTAAAGCGAAGAGGTTGAACTTGCAGAAAATCCTTAACAGTTTGCATAGACTTTGCCTTATCCTCCATCTTCTTGAGCACTTCCTCTGCTTTGCTGCCAAAAAGACGGTCCTTATGCAAAGGTACATTTAAAAGCTTAGCCTTGACAGGCCCTGGAAGGGGCTGATCCCCGAGCCAAGCGTGCCTTCTAATAACAGATCCAGTAGCTGTAGCCCTGCAGGAGGCTTCAAGAACGTCAAAACCATAATGTAAAGAACGTTTACTGACAAGACTGGCAGAATTCAGCATATCCTGCATATCCTTACTCTCCGCCAGAGGAGGCACACTTGCTATCCTTAACTTAATAGCTTCCAAGGTGTGCTGCTGGTATTTCAGCATATGAAAAAGAATTAGTAGACCTAATCTAATAGCAAGAGTGGCAAAGGTATAAACTTTTTTACCCCACCTATCTGGGTTCCAAGATTCCCTCTCAGAAGGAACAGGAGTTTTGGTAACAGTGGCCTTAACTTCCTTAGGGCCTTAAGAAATAACCTCAGGATCAGCCAACAGATTCCTGAGAAAAACAGATGAGAATCAGGAACTCTATAGTACTTGTCAGGTTTCCTGGGAGCAGGAGGAACCGAATTTGGAGTAAAGGAATTTTCCAGAAAAACATCAACCACTTCCAACACTGGGGGAATAGCCAGAAGATTATGGTGAGGTAAATCAAAAAACTCCCTAATCCTTTTCTTAGATCGGGGATAATCCTGTCTTTCCCATTTAAAATGCTCCCTGAGAGTATTCAAAGTATCACCAAAAGTGAAATCTTCTGGCGGAGAGGCAGAAGGGATGGACTCCTCTGCATCTGAATCCTCAAAAGGAGGAAAAGCCTGAGAAACTTCCTCCATCAGCAAAAATGCTACAAGAATCAGAACCAGAAAAAGAAAGCCTCAGGAGAAACATCCCTACTCCTTTTAGAAGGATGAGGCTGTGAACCCCTAATAAGAGACAAAAGGTCATTAGCCATTTTAAACATTTGGGAATGAGGGGAAACGAGAAGAAACTGGAGCCTGCTTTTTCACAAGCTTACGACTGGAAGATTTACCTGCAAGTCTGAAGGACTCGGGAGGCCTGGCAACCGCAGAAGTTGCAATAGAGGTAGTCGGTATGAACCTGCTGTCTGAATGAAGAAAGGAGGCCTCGGATACCGGCATTAGCTTAGCGGCTCCGGATCAAGCTGAAGAGGCGACAGGTGAAAGGTCAGAAGGCAAAATGGAGGCCAGAGGCCTGGGGGACTCTGAAATGGTCTCAACCGAGGCCTGTGGTTGAAATCCACAGACTGAAGGGGTGGCAAAGGCGCCTCACTGGCTACCACATGACAGATGACCATCCTAACATCATCCGAAGACTTAACCTTCTGAAGCCTGTCGCGGTCCGTATCCTTACTTTTTTGGGTATCTCCAAAGCCTGAAGACCAGCGGATGCCATACCAACAAAATTAGGCCAAACTTCAAAATGTTTAGCTAAAAGCTTAGCCTGACGACAAACAGTACGCAGATTAAAGGAGGCACAGAGATCACAATAAGGAACGTCGTGGTCAAGGCGTAAACAAATACAAAGGGAATGAAAATCTCTATGGGGAATCTGCTTTCCACAGCTAAGACAATTACTAACCTTTTCTGACATTCGTTAAGGCAAGAAAAGAGAATCCCCAATGGGGTACTTGGCTGTAATTGACTACAACTTTGTAGCTGAACACAAAAAAGGTAAACTGCTGAACGGCACTTGTGCAAGAAATGCTTCTGCTTCGGGCTCCGCGGCAAGGAAGACTGAGGAAGTGACGTTGGCTGCCTCCTTTTGTATCAGACGTCCTTGACAACCGACGACTGCCTATGTCCTATTTACTTACCGGGAGCCGGATAACCCATAGGTTTGGACTGCAACAGTGAAACACGAACACTCAGCAGTACTCTGATGATGAGACTCAAAGAAAAAAAATGAAAATTCATCCTGCATCACCTGAGATACCACTTCTGAATGCAAAAGACCAGAGTCCTCAAAGGAATGACAGGAACCTACATTCTTGTAGGATACAAAATAAACACAAAAAGGGTAAACTTCAAGGTTATGGTGTAATGTCACAACAATCCTCTGTGAATAAGCATATGAACTGAAATAATGGACTTGTCCAATTATTCAGTATAAATGAATGTAAAAAGTCAGTAACAGAAGTAAAGCTAGGTAAGATACAATACCCTGACTGGGCATGCTGAGTAGGCAACCAACAAATACTGCTACAATAATAATGTGCTAGTCACAATAGATGCAAAGTCTACGTGAATGTGCTGCAAGTCAAGAGACAGTCTGTCAGTACTTTCACTAATAATATTTCATCCCCTTTAACAATTTTGAACTGCTTGTTGCAAAACAGCATTCTTTTAATTATACACAGAACTCGCAGCAAATACTGCACTACAAACTACATGCGCTGAGGAATGCTGGTGCATCTACCAATAGTGCTTT
Organism: Protopterus annectens; assembly: GCF_019279795.1. Classification (NCBI taxonomy): domain Eukaryota; kingdom Metazoa; phylum Chordata; order Ceratodontiformes; family Protopteridae; genus Protopterus; species Protopterus annectens. Next base: position 1,499,861,001 of record NC_056731.1, on the reverse strand, counting down.
AGTTTTGGTACATTTAGCTTCAAAGTAGTGAACCAAGTGTTAAAAGGTTCAGGAGATGCACTTAAGCTCTCACTGCGTATACTGCTGCTGCTACTTAAATTGAAGAGCAGATCAGACAAGTTACAAATTCTTTACTAACCTTCACATGATCTCCATAAAATATACTGCAAGTGTGAAACTCTTCAGACTCCCACTAAGTGAATAAGTACACAGAAACAGTTTATGATATTTCTCTTACGGCATATATTCTTCCCTGAAAATACCACAAAAGTTGCTATTACTCTTCCTACTATGAATTAATCTAATCAATTTCACTGCAGAAAAGTGGTTTAAAGCAATGAAATTCTTTTAATTCTTCACCACGGTATAATAAATTAGAAGTTATGTACTCACCATAACGTTCCATCTGAGTAGGTGTATTCATTTGTCTGCAACCTGTGGGTTATGGATCAGATATCGGATCCGAACCGGCATGGTTTACCAGCTATGGATCCAAGCTCTCAGCTCCTCCCCTCACCCATAATGCCCTGCTCTACCCTCATGACCTCAGATCGAGTTTGCCAACAGTAAAAACACCCTGAAAAGGGTAACACATAATATGCAGGAAACTGAAAGGCCAGGGGGATAGGAGGGCGGGATGGTTGCAGACAAATGAATACACCTACTCAGATGGAACGTTATGGTGAGTACATAACTTCTAAATCTGAAGTAGGAGATTCATTTGTCTGCAACCTGTGGGACAGAGTCCCCAGCTACCTGAATCTTGGGCGGCCATCATGGAAGGATATTCCGGAGCACCGCGGAGCCAAATGATGCTCTACCCCTAGATGCAAGATCCAACTTATAGTGGGAAATAAAAGTATGAGATGAAGCCCACGTGGCTGCTGCACAAATATCATCTAGAGGAATCCTAGCCTTGAAGGCTGCCGAGGTAGATACTGACCGGGTTGCGGGCCTTCCTGAAGCTTGATAAGCCAATAAGATGCACTGTGAAATCCAGCGAGACAGAGACACTTTAGAAATTGGCTTGCCCAAATTAAATTTCGCAAAGGAAATAAACAACTGGTCGGATTGCCTATGACCAGCCGTTCTGTTTAGATAAAATCTAAGTTGCCTGTGAACATCTAATGAGTGAAGCTTGTATTCACCTTTGTTTTCATAATTAGGAAAGAAAACAGGGAGGTTAATGGACTGATTAATGTTTGCTTCAGAAGCTACTTTAGGAAGAAAGGACGGGTTGGTCCTGAGGTAAACACGGTCCGGATGAAATACCAAGTAAGGAGGTTTAGCTGATAATGCTTGAAGCTCTGAAACTCTCTTGGCCGATGTAATGGCTACCAAAAAGGCTGTCTTGAAAGACAAGAATTTGAGATCCACCGTAGCCGCTGGTTGAAGGGGTCAAGGCCTGGAGAACCAAAGAGGTCCCAAGGAGGAACCGCTTGTTTTACAGGGGGCCTGAGAAGAAAAGTACCTTTAAGGAAAATTTTACACAACTTGGCTGACATAAGTGGATTAGAGTCATGGCCAACGTGATAATGAGAAATTGCCGCCAGTTGTACTTTGACTGTGGAACTGCTGGCACCATCGTTAAAGAGTGGTTGGC